>NW_027328491.1:0-23000 GCF_034638445.1 Ciconia boyciana
CTGGAGAACCTGTCCTGTGAGGAAAGGCTGAAGGAGTTAGGTCTTTTCTCCCTGGAGAACAGAAGGCTCGGGGGGCACCTCATCACAGTATTCCAGTACTTAAAGGGTGGCTACAAAGACCACGGAGGCTCTCTCATCACAAGAAGCCACATGGAGAAGAAAAGGGCCAGTGAGTACAAGTTGCACCGGGAGAGGTTTCATCTTGACATAAGAAATACATTTTTTACAGGAAGAACAATCATTCACTGGAACAACCTCCCCAGGGACGTGGCAGAGTCCCCATTGATGGAAGTTTTCAAGATGCAATTGGACAAGGTGGTAGATAGATAATCTCATCTAGGCTCACTTTCCCATGAAAGATTGGACCAGACGATCTTTCGAGGTTGTGGTGGGTTGACCTTGGCTGATCACCACATGCCCACCAAGCCATTCTATCACTCCCCCTCCTCAGCTGGACAAGGGGAGAAAATACGACAAAAGGCTCATGGGTGGAGATAAGGACAAGGAGATCACTCAGCAATTACCGTCACGGGCAAAACGGAGTCGACTTGGGGAAATTAATGTAATTTATTGCCAACTAACCACGGAGCAGGATAATGAGAAATGAGAACAAATCTAAAAACACCTTCGCCACAGCCTCCCCTTCTTCCTGGGCTCAACTTCACTCCCGACTTCTCTACCTCCTCCCCCCCTGAGTGGTGCAGAGGAATGGGGAATGGGGGTTGCGGTCAGTTCATGACGCGCAGTCTCTTCCACTCCTTCCTCCTCACACTCCTCCCCTGCTCCACTGCGGGGTCCCACCCACAGGAGACAGTTCTTCACAAACTTCTCCAACGGGAGCTGCATTTCTTCACAAACTGCTCCAGCGTGGGTCCTTTCCAAAGGGTGCAGTTGTTCAGGAACAGACTGCTCCAGCGTGGGTCCCCCACGGGCTCACAGGTCCTGCCAGAAAACCTGCTCCAGCATCGGCTCCTCCCCACGGGACCGCAGTTCCTGCCAGGTATCTGTTCCAGCGCAGGCTCTTCACGGGGTCACAGCTTCCTTCAGGGTACATCCACCTGCTCTGGGCGGAGGTCCTCCATGGAATGCAGGGTGGATATCTGCTCCACCGTGGTCCTCCATGGGCTGCAGGGGCGCAACATGCATCACGATGGTCTTCAACATGGGCTGCAGGGGAATCTCTGCCCCGGCACCTGGAGCTCCCATGCCACCTCGCCCTCCTTCTTCACTGACCTTGGTGTCTGCATAGTTGTTTTCTCTCACGTATTCTCACTCCTCTCTCCCAGCTGCTGTTGCGCAGCAGTTATTTACGCCTTCTTAAGTATGTTATCAGAGAAGCGCTAGCAACGTCGCTGATTGGCTCAGCTTTGGCCAGCAGCGGGTCCGTCTTGGAGGCGGCTGGATCCGGCTCCATCTGACATGAGGACAGCTTCTGGCACCTTCTCACAGAAACCACCCCTGCAGACCCCCCTGCTACCAAATCCTAGCCAAGTAAACCCAATACCCAATACAACCTTCCAGCCTGGACTGTCCTCTGATTCTATAATCCTCTCAGTGATGTCCTTTAATCGTGATGTCGCCGTATGCATATGCCTTTAATGTGTGATGTCGCGTATACGCCAATACCCGTACGCTTGGGCAGCAGGTCCCATTAGGAGGAGGTGAAGCAAGAATATGCCCAGTGCCCAGCGAGATGGAGAAAGATGGTGTCTCTGCCCCAAACTGAGGGCAGGAGGAGCATGAGTGGAACCTCACATGGTTCACAGGGCGCTATGTGCCTGAGCCGTTATTTTGAGCCCAGAAGTGCCTTCAGGAGTGCCTTTTCTGCACCCAGGAGACCACGGATACCTGAGGGATGCCAGGATTTAGAGCATTGCCCGGGGCTGAGGGCCAAGGTTGGGCCAAGGCCCAATTTCTAAAAAGACATTTTCAAGTATGATTGCAAAGCATACCTAAGTGTTAGCATTAATAGCGAAGCCACGAGTCATTTGGACAGGGAAGATGGACACCTGAAACAAGCCATGAGAAGGCAGGGGTCATTGGACTGCGTAGAGCCCAAGTCACTCTGGGGATGCTCTGTGCAGTGCTGCCATCTGCCCAGTCACCATCCGCCTGTAAATGGGGTGGTGGCCAGAAAGTGGGTCTTTGGGCACTGGGTGCTCTCCTGGAGCTGCAGTGGCCTACGGGGGTGTTGGGTTCACGGGGACTGGGGACTCCACTGCGTAGCCTGACTGTGGATGATACCAGTCCTAACTTGTGAATTACCTCAGCCCTGCGTATCTGGACAGCAGGTCGGCCCTGCTAGGCGCTGAAGGACTGTATGAGGTACCTATCTCACCTGCCTGTGCCCATGTGTGCTGGCCGTGGACCCCACATCGGGTAATGGAAGGGAGGGAAGGCGGAGATGAGGCTGTGGGCTGTCCTCAGGCATTACTGTCTCCCCATCCCCACTCCTGCCACCCTTTGGAACCATCCTCTCACTGATGGCCCTTGGCTGTGGAGTAGCCAGGGATGTCTTCGTGAGCTGCAAGGGAAAGGGCACGAAACAAAATCCACTGCAGGGAGTCCCACCCTCCCCTTCCTCCATCTTTTTCCCTGAGCAGACTGGAAGAGTTGCCTCAGAAGGAAGGAGGACTCAGAGGCCCAGGCTTGAATGCAGCACAACTTTAATGAGTCTAAAGAAGAGAAGGAGGTGGCTCACAGGGAAGACCAGGGGCGACCACTAAGATGCAGTGGAGCTCCTGCAGGGTGTCCGTCTGCCTGCCCTGCAGAGGGAGGGAGCCCAACAGGTCCCCGCTAGGCTGGCGTTGGGAGGTGACGACAGGAAAGGTAAGGAAGAGAGAGAAGAGAGTAGAAGAATGAAACAATGGCCCGAAGCTCTAAATACAATGCCCCGAAGCTCTATCTCCTGTCCAGCACCATGTTCTGAGGTCTTGGAGGTTCTTGCCCAAGGACGTTGCCAGCAGCTTTAGCAGGGTTGACATCTGTTGCCACAGTAGCGGCTGGTAATGCAGGAGAGGTCACAGCACCCAGAGGTGATGGGGACTCCGTCACAGCTGAGGATGCTGCCAACAGCAGCAGAGGTGGAGGAGCCCACAACGGTGTTCTGTGGGAAGGAGCTGAGGATGGGGCCGGGCAGGGTCACCACCACGGGGGAGGGCTGGATGATGACAGTGGAGTTCTGGCACTGCCTGACACAGGGCTCATTGCAGCTGTTGGCCAGCGGGGTCGGGCCGCAGGGCTGGCAGGGCTGGCACTTGTCGTAGCAGGACATGTCTCTGGGGCAGGGGTGCACCTGGGAGAGGGGGCAGGGGAAGCAAAGCACAACGGATACATGAGGAGCAGCACTGTGCCCAACCACAGTGGAGCCAAGGCACCTCCGGGCCCAGCGTATGCTGCCCAGCTCAAAGCCCAGGAGCCACCTCAGCTAAGTCCCAGCCTCTCTCTGTGGAAGACTTTCTCTCCCCTTCCCTCTCCCATGAGAAGCAGGTCCCAGCCCTGGGCTAGGACAGCCCATATCAGCTGAGACATACATCAAGGAAAGACCTGACCTTGAAGGAGGAGGAGAAGAGGCTTCACACTCACCTGATTCCCAAGGAGAAGGAGGCGAGAGAAGTGGATGAGAGAGCAGAGAGTTGGGCTGCCTTTTATAGTAGTCCTGCACTGCCTCAGGCCCAGAGGCACCCTTTGTGGAAGTAATAATTTTCTGACAAGCTCACGTCAAATGCAAACCATCCCAGCTAATGGCATGGGCTGTGTTCTGGTTTCCTGCACTGCTGCCTTTTCATTTCCTGGCTTAAGCCACGTGCTTTCCCATATGAAGGCTTCTGTAAGTGCTGGGATGAGAGGCCCAAGGATTTCCGGGGCAGAAACACATCAGCGCAGGCAGAAGACTCAGCTCAAGTGCTGGCGGCATCCCGTGCAGGCAGGTGATGCGCACCTAGGTCATCCCTGTGGGCTTGTCTGGGGCAAAGTTGTTCGGGAAATGGGCGCCGCTCTCGTGCTTCTCGTCCGGATGCCCAAGGACTCCCATGTGAGAGGTCATGTCACACGTGGGCCTCAGCATCTCCTCAGCAGAGTCCACAGTTGCTGACGTTTTCCTGGCTTCATGTGAGCGTACGGATTTTTGCATGGTTCCATGCAGGCGCGCATGAGCACACATGTGTCAGTCTGTACTTGTGTGACCCTCATCATGAGGGCATGTGCAGGTCATAGCAGGAATGGTAGTTGCAAAGGAATCTACAGCTGAATGGTGGTGCCTTCGACCTGGCAGGTGCAGAGAGGTGCCCAGAGAACTGAAATGCAGTCTCTGCCTCCTGTGCCCTCCGTTTCTTGCTTTAGGTACAGGGAGAGGCGCCCATAAATCCTGCCCACCGCATGCAGGCCGTCATCCCTGAAGGTATCCCCTTACGATGCAGTGTTGCTGGTGACTGGGATGGGGCGCAGGCTCCTCACGTCCATGCCAATGCCACCACTCAGCCTGGTGCTGAGTGAGGCAGGGGCTGAGACCTCGCACCAAATGGGTATTGAACTGAAGGGACCAGGGTCCAGGTGCTGCTCTGCTGTGAGAGGTAGGACTGACTGTCTGGGTGGCACAGGGAGAGTCAAACAGCTGAGGACTCCTTTGGTGTTCAAGCACCAGGACTTCCGTGTCCCCCATAAAAAACTGAACCTGAGTGCCCAGCAACTGTGTCTAGGAAGGCAGGGATATGTGATTCAGGGCCAAAGCGCACAAACTCTGCTGCTGTTTCATGAGGGAGGTCAGGCAAGCTCTCTCTTTGCGACAGAGGCTGTAGGTATTTTGTAAGGGCCCTAAGTGCATCCTCCATCCTAGTCTGCCTTGTCTCCGATCCAGCTTACAGGTAGTGCAACTGAGGGCTACCCTCTTCCCTTTGTTGACCTTGCTGAGATCATTCTGCTGGGAGGCTTCAGCCAGGGCTGACTCCCCTTCCCGTGGGAGCAGCTTTCAAGCTTCAGTCCTAGTGCTTGGCCCCAACCTGAGTTACAGCTCCAGCTGTGACACATCTGTGCCTGTATCTGGTCATGGACCCCACTCATCTCACTTTGGACCCTGACATGCGGGTGACTTCCCAGCTTGAGCTGAGACCTTCCTTATCTCTGCGAACACACCTGGTGATCGCTGGACATTGTTGAACCCTGATTACTGTCCTGAGACCTCGTCCTGACGTTGACTCACTGACTCAGTGACTTGCCTTTCCAGCTTGACCCCAGACATATGTAAGGCAAGAGCCTGAGCCAGCACACGAGCAGGACAACCTAAAAGTCTGTGCACACTTGCAGACCTATGATCTTATCGGGGTGTTGGAGAAAAGCTGGGATAGCTCTCATGTCTGGAGTGTGCAGTGGCTCTGCAAAACAGAAGGCAGAATTGCAACCCTGCACTCCATAAGAGCAGATTTTTGTCCCCTCAGGGACCTGCCAGGCGCAATCCTTTGGGAAAGTGCCCTGGGGGCTCAAAGAGGCCCATGGAGAATGTGAAATACAGCAGGTAAGATCTGATGATAACAAAAACAAGGAAATCACCATAACTAGCTCCATCCGCTCCACTTGATAAAGGCATCAGAAAGATCTACCAAGGACATGAGATGGCTGCATTTTTGGAGCATTTCTTTCCACATCTGAAAGCACGACCAAGAATACCATTTTTCTTGAGGTTATTCAAAGTTACCTCCACCCCATTAGCAACGCTGGCGGTGCCTCCGTGAAACCATATCTGAGAAAGGGCAAAACACTGCACAGGAGATGAGGAATGAACTACAAAAAAAGTGTGAGAAACAATCCTGCAAGCACCAAGGCCAGAGAAGAGGGAGGAGGAGGAGGAGGAGGAGGAGGAGGAGGAGGAGGTGCTCCAGGCAATGGTGCAGAGATTCCCGGGCAGCCCGTGGGAGAGACCATGGTGGAGCGGATATCCACACTGCAGCCCATGGAGGATCCCACGCCGGACCAGGTGGCTATGCCCTGCAGGAACTGTGGCCTGTGCAGAGCCCACGCTGAAGCAGGCTCCTGGCAGGAACTGTGGCCCCTGGAGGACCCACGCTGGAGCAGACTTATCTGGAAGGACTGCAGCCCGTGGACAGGACCCACGCTGGAGCTGGTCTTGAAAGACGGCAGCCCATGGGAAGGGCTCACGCTGGAGCAGAGAAAAATGTGAGGAGGAAACAGCGGCAGAGAGGAACTGTTGCGTACTGACCGCAACCCCCCATTCCACATCCCACTGCGCTGCTTGGGGGTGGAGGAAACAGAAGAGCCGTGAATGAAGGAGGGAAGCTGAGCCTGTGAAAAAGGGGGGGGTGTGAAGTGAAGGTGTTTTAGGGGTTTTTTGGCCGTTTCTCACCATCCTGCTCTATTTTTAATTGGCACTATGTTAAATGGACTTTCTCCTTCTGTCCTGTTGAGGAGGGAGAGGGAGAGAGCGAGCAGCTGGGTGGGTGTCTGGAAGCCAGCCAAGGTCTTTTTAGTTTTGCACCAATGATGGTAATTAGAAGTGCCATGACTGCTTGTCATTTACGTGCTTTTTTTTCCTGCTTGTATCTGTGGCATCAGGAGCAGTCTCTTTCTCCCACTGTTGTTCCCCCCAGAGGACGGTGGGCCATGATGTCAATTGGCCTTTGTGCTTGTGTACCTGGGAACTAGTGGCAGGTTTACAGCCACGGGCAGAGCACAGCCCACCAACCCTCCTGCCATAGCCTCAAACGAACAACGAGACCCCAAAGGCCATGTGGGAGGAGAGCTGTGAGTGGGAGCTCCTGTGCTGATGACCTGCTTTCTTCAGCTCTTTCTGACTCTGCTAGCAAAGGTCTGTCATCAGAACTGATGACAGAGAAGAAACCCCTGCTCCCTTGGTTGTCTCAGACCCCCTTCACCTGCATTTCTTTCCCCAGCCATCCATCCCTCATTGCCTCTCTTTTCCAGCCCATTCCCTCTCAATGTTTCACAGGTAGGTCAGCGCAGTAGATCTCGTCCGTCTTGGTAGCCCCAGATTTCTGAGGTTCAAGCACCAAAGGCTGTTCCCCATGAGCTGCAGGCTTCAGGAGAAGAGGGAGCTAGGAGGAGGGGCACAGCACAGTTCTCCTCGCTTGGCATCCTGGCAGGAGGCCCTTCTGTGCAAGGCTGAGCTCCCGGGAAAGGGCCCTCAGTGCTCCCTTGGCGGCTCTATTTCACTGAAGCACCCAGAGATCTGCAGGCGAAGGTCCTGGCGTTAGTGGCCTGAGGGGAAAGGAGGTGGTGGTGAGCGTGAAAAGAGCTAAAATCCCCAAAGAAAAAAAGAAATGTTGTAAATAGCTTGGTTGCTCAACTCTAACGGATGTTTCCTTTTAGCTCCCCTTTCGCAGATAATTTAGCCTAGCCTGTCAGTATTGTTGAATTGCTAATGAGCATCCTTTATTTGAAGGAAAGGTATGGTCTTTCCCCTCCTAACAACAATCATCGGAGTAAGAATGCCTTGCCTGTGTTAAATCCTTGGTTAGCTTAGATAGTTGCAATGTAGACGGATAAGAAGGAATTCTTCAGGCCCTGTGTCCCTGGAAAGGGCTGATAAGGAGAAGCTATACAAGAACCAACTGGTTTTGGATATGCAAGGAAGGTATGAGCAAGACAAAGATGGACTGAGCATGCGTAGAGACAAAGTTCAGTCAGCGGTCAGAGTGATGAAGACTACCGACTTCCTCCAACGACCACCAGAGGATCCCTAACGACCACCTAAGGACTTAAGTACGCATGCGCCAGAGACATTTACATATATTAACGAGTTCCAAGAAATCGCACGTTTATGTAAATTAATCTTATGAATATGTATGATTTTGCAACACATAATCTCTGCGATCTTGCTTGTTTGTCAGAGCACTTATGGTGGAGCAATCCCCAGTGCTACCCAGCACTGTAATAAAGGATGCCTGCTTAATAGTAACTCTGTTGCTATTGAGTTTTATTTCGGGAACACTCTGAAACTCCGATTCGCCTGCTGGGAGACTCGGACTTTAAAGGGTAGTCTCTGCGAATTTTGCTTCAAGAGAGCTTCTGCCATGGAACTCTTCTTCCCCTGCACCCCAGGACGAGATTGCACTTGCCATGAGCTGCAAAGAGAGAGCGCGGGCTGTTGCGATCGGTGCGCTCTCTACAGCGCCACGGGAGGAACTGTAAGACGCTCATCTGTGTCCCCTTGCAGGCCCATGCGAAAAACCTTTTGTCCTGGAGCTGCTCGGTGTGATGGGAGTTGGGGATGTGCAGCCCGCGAGACACCTCAGCCCTGCCAATCTGTGTAACCAACCGCTGGGCTGCACAGGGCACTGTATGGATGTGGCGGAAGAACAGGGGACTTGCCCTAGCTACCCTTGCCCTTGGTTGCATGCCGTGCCCCTTCCTTCTGGGGATGGGTGGGAAGGTGAGGAGGAGGCTCTGGGCTGTAGACAAGGTGATTTCTCCTACCGTCCCCTCCTTCCATCCCCACGGCCATCTTCTGTCTGAGCCTCCTCCCCCAGCACAGCTCCATCCAGAGCAAGAGGAACTGCCTTGAGTGCTTGTGGGGCTGCTGACCTCCCAGGACCTCCTTCATGAAGACACTGGGGTCCTCCCATGAAGACAGCACAAGTTGGGATCGCCATCTGTGGGGCATGCTCTGAGGCCAAGGGGAATATTTCTGGGCAGAGATGCAGCAAGGGAAGGGCTGATGGTCACTGGCTGTGGAGTAGCCAGAGATGTCGTCCTCAGCTCCAAGGAACAGGGACCGAAGGAGGCCCACGGACAGTGTGTCCTGCCCTCCCAGCCCTCTAGGAATGAGAAAGGGTCCACTTGCTCACCCATTTGTTCCCTCCCAGCTTATCTCCTTTCTCCCTGGACAGCTTTAGAGAGCACGCAGAGAGGAAAGGACCACACAGAGCCAGAGGCTGGGATGCAGCAGAGTTTAATGAGTCCAAAGAGGGCAACAAGATGTCTCTGAGGAGAGGCCACAGTGAAAGGATCACCATGGGCAGCCAAGAGTCAGTGCCCCATGATCAAGGGAGAGTTCCCACAGGGCACCTGTCTGGCTGCCCGACAGAGGGAGAGGGGCAGGCAGGTCCCCCCTAAGCTGGCTTTGGCGGGCCTCACGGCCCAGGGAGCAGGACACAACCAAGGAAAAGGAGGGAAAGGAGAGAGGGGAGGGAGGGAACGAGAGGCATCGGCCATGTTTTCAGAGAGCCCAGGCTGGCCCCTTCCAAAGGGCTGACACCTTTTGCAGGAGGAGCGGGGCATGCTCAGAGCCTCTCAAAGCAGTAGCCACGATCTCCGTCATTCAGCCTGGCATCATCTTCGGGGCTCCCGGGGTTCCTTGTCTGGGCTGTCACCGGTGGCTTTAGCAAGGGGGGCACCTTCTGCTGCCACAGTAGCGGCTGGTGATACAGGAGAGGTCACAGCACCCAGAGTTGATGGGGACTCCGTCACAGCTGAGGATGCTGCCAACGGCAGCGGAGGTGGAGGATCCCACAGCGGTGTTCTGCGGGAAGGAGCTGAGGATGGGGCCAGGAAGAATCACCACCACAGGAGAGGGCTCGATGACAACCGTGGAAGGCTGGCACTGCCTGACACAGGGCTCATTGCAGCTGTTGGCCAGCGGGGTTGGGCAGCAGGGCTGGCACGGCTGGCAGGGCTGGCATGGCCGGCACTTGTCGGAGCAGGACATGTCTCGGGGCTGGCAGCGCACCTGGGAGAGAGGGCAGGGAGGAAGCAGAGCACACGGACACCTGAGGAACAGCCTGCAACCCCACCAAAAGGAAGCCAAGACACCTGCCGGGTGGGGAGGTTGAGGGCGTGCAGGAGGGAACAAGGGCTTGTTTGCCTGAGCCCAGCAGGGTCCTTCGGATAGGAGCCAGGCCCAGGGATCCTCCTGCCTAGCCTGGAGCCAAAGAGCCACCTCAGCCCAGCCTCAGCCTATCTCCATGACAGACCGTCTCTCCTCTGCTCTCTCCCCCCATCGCGATCATGATCCCAGAGCACTAACATAAGACGAAGGAGCAGGTATCAACGGAGATGTCCTTGAAAGCAAGACCCTGTCCTATAGGGGCGGTAGAGGAGAAAAGGGGTTCCAACTCACCCGGTTCCCAAGGAGGAGGAGGTGACAGAAGTGGTTGAGAGAGCGACCCGTTGGGCTGGCTTTTATACTGGCCTCACACTGCCTCAAGCCCAAAGGCAGCGCTGCATAAGTGACAATTTTCCTGCATGCTCCTAACGAACGGAAACATCCCGGGGATGTGTTGCTGTTTCCCTCTATGCTGCCTTTGCATTTCCTGGTTTATGGCATGCCCCTTCCATCACGGACGCTTGTTTTGAGTGCTGGGATGAGAGGTCCCAGGAGTTCCGGGGCAAGAATGCGTCAGTGTGGGCAGAAGACACAGTCTAAGTGCCCAAGGGCTCCAGTGGAGGCAGGCCATGTCAGCCCGGGGCACTCCGGTGGGTTTCTTTTATGATCCTGCTGACAGGAAGGGCCCCAGCTGCTAACAGCCCTGCAATCCTTGGCTCGTCCCCCAAGGGCTCCTGTGAGTATGTGTCCTGTCCTCCCCTTTCCTTCCCTCAGGGCTCACTCCAACAGCCAGTGGCTGTTGTCTTCCCAGGCAGGCATACTGCACTTCAGCTTTTCAACTCTCTTTCGCCTTCAGCTGCCCTCAGGAGGAAGTTGCCAAACTCTTTGGCCTCCTCCTCTCTCTGGACGGTCCCTGAGACTCCTCTAAATGCTGCCTGTGCATCTGTCCTGCTTAGAGTGCCCCATCCCTGCTCTGGCAGGGAGGTCCCCAGCAACTCCTCAGTCACATCCCTTCCTATCGCCTCTGCCCCCATGTGCTTATCTGCAATAATGTGCGTGGGAGCGTGGGAGCACATATGCTTGTATGCTTGTGTGTACACACACCTGTGTGCCTCTGGTGAGATCACGTCTCTGTGGACGAGTGTATTTCTTTGCACAGCTGTGAGTACTTGTATGCAACTACCCGTGTCTGTGTCGTTGCTTGTGTCCGTGCATCTGTGTGTATCATTGCGCACACTTGTGCGTGTTGGGTATGCGTTAGTGTATGCGCGTGTGTACGTAGCTGTGCCTGACTTCACGCCTGGGCCCTACCATTCCAAGGCCCGTAGTGACATCCCTCCATGACAGTGCCAGGCACTGACATAGTCTTAGCCCCTCGCTATCTGAGGGCACACAGACAGGGCCACAGCACTCAGGCCTCACTGAGGAGAAGCCCGAACCCAGGCCAACCTTTTTCATGCTGCCTCCAGGCAGCCTCGAGGGGCTGAGCTGTTTCCCAGGATCCTCGCTCCTGACCCATGCAAAAGCTTTGAGGTTACAGGGTTCTGCTGCCTCTGTGGGCATGGGGGAGCCCTCTGCCATGACTGACCCTTGTCCAGAGCCAGGAGCTATGGGAAAAGGAGTGAGAGCCTGGGGAGGCTGGGAGGAGGAAGGTGGTGAGCATCAGGCCTGGAGGGCCCCATGGCCTCGGGGAGCAGAGGGGAACTCCAGCATCAGCTGGCATCACCACACAGGAAACCACCCACCGGCTCTCCTCTGAAAAGCTTTTCCTTAAAAGCAAGCATCCTGGCAAAATGGTTTGGCATTTGCCAGATGAAGCCTTTCATGTGGAGAAGCTGCAGCCGCATGCTCTGACTTCACTGTGGTTCCTGACAAGTCCAGTTGGCTGTTGTCAGTGTTTCCAGGCTGCCCCCAGCCTCCCTTTCCCAGGAGGCTTGCTTTCCTGGAAACGCCACTACCCACATTTGTTGCACCCTGTCCCTGAGCCAGCTCCCTCAGTCCTGCTGCCTCCCTGCTCTGGCAGCACTGAGATGTGCCCCGTCTGGGTACCACTGAGAGGTTCCTGAGGGGCATAGGGAAGCAGCCGTGTGGCATCGGCCTGGGGCCACGTGCATAGGGGAGCCTCTTTCTCTGCCAGTCAGATTCTTCCCTGATGCCTTCAGTCTGCCATGCCAAGCTTTCCATCATTCCTGTTGATGTTTCCCCTCCTTTCCAGGCAGCAGGTCGTCAAAGGACAGCATAGCGCATCCCCAGCTCCAGGGGCACCAGGAAGCAGAGACCTTCTGTCTTGTGCGGCCAGACTCTTCTCAGTAGTGCCCACTGGCAGGACGAGAGGCAATGGGCAAAAGTTAAAACACATGACAATGCGGTAGAACACAAAGAAAAACCTTTTGCTGTGGGGGTGGTCAAACACTGGAACAGGTTGCTCAGAGAGGTCACGGAGTCTTCATCTGTCGAGAAATTCAACCTCTCTGGACATAGTTCTAGACTTAGTTCTGCTCTAGCTGACCCTGCTTGAGCAGAGGGGTTGGACTAGGTGATCTCCAGAGGTGCCTTTCAGCCTCAACAGTTCTGTGATTCTGCGAAATGCTTACCTCAGGGCACAGCAGCAATACCAGCCCCTGGCCACCAGGTGTTTTACCGTCACGGGCAAAACGGAGTCGACTTGGGGAAATTAATGTAATTTATTGCCAACTAACCACGGAGCAGGATAATGAGAAATGAGAACAAATCTAAAAACACCTTCGCCACAGCCTCCCCTTCTTCCTGGGCTCAACTTCACTCCCGACTTCTCTACCTCCTCCCCCCCTGAGTGGTGCAGAGGAATGGGGAATGGGGGTTGCGGTCAGTTCATGACGCGCAGTCTCTTCCACTCCTTCCTCCTCACACTCCTCCCCTGCTCCACTGCGGGGTCCCACCCACAGGAGACAGTTCTTCACAAACTTCTCCAACGGGAGCTGCATTTCTTCACAAACTGCTCCAGCGTGGGTCCTTTCCAAAGGGTGCAGTTGTTCAGGAACAGACTGCTCCAGCGTGGGTCCCCCACGGGCTCACAGGTCCTGCCAGAAAACCTGCTCCAGCATCGGCTCCTCCCCACGGGACCGCAGTTCCTGCCAGGTATCTGTTCCAGCGCAGGCTCTTCACGGGGTCACAGCTTCCTTCAGGGTACATCCACCTGCTCTGGGCGGAGGTCCTCCATGGAATGCAGGGTGGATATCTGCTCCACCGTGGTCCTCCATGGGCTGCAGGGGCGCAACATGCATCACGATGGTCTTCAACATGGGCTGCAGGGGAATCTCTGCCCCGGCACCTGGAGCTCCCATGCCACCTCGCCCTCCTTCTTCACTGACCTTGGTGTCTGCATAGTTGTTTTCTCTCACGTATTCTCACTCCTCTCTCCCAGCTGCTGTTGCGCAGCAGTTATTTACGCCTTCTTAAGTATGTTATCAGAGAAGCGCTAGCAACGTCGCTGATTGGCTCAGCTTTGGCCAGCAGCGGGTCCGTCTTGGAGGCGGCTGGATCCGGCTCCATCTGACATGAGGACAGCTTCTGGCACCTTCTCACAGAAACCACCCCTGCAGACCCCCCTGCTACCAAATCCTAGCCAAGTAAACCCAATACCCAATACAACCTTCCAGCCTGGACTGTCCTCTGATTCTATAATCCTCTCAGTGATGTCCTTTAATCGTGATGTCGCCGTATGCATATGCCTTTAATGTGTGATGTCGCGTATACGCCAATACCCGTACGCTTGGGCAGCAGGTCCCATTAGGAGGAGGTGAAGCAAGAATATGCCCAGTGCCCAGCGAGATGGAGAAAGATGGTGTCTCTGCCCCAAACTGAGGGCAGGAGGAGCATGAGTGGAACCTCACATGGTTCACAGGGCGCTATGTGCCTGAGCCGTTATTTTGAGCCCAGAAGTGCCTTCAGGAGTGCCTTTTCTGCACCCAGGAGACCACGGATACCTGAGGGATGCCAGGATTTAGAGCATTGCCCGGGGCTGAGGGCCAAGGTTGGGCCAAGGCCCAATTTCTAAAAAGACATTTTCAAGTATGATTGCAAAGCATACCTAAGTGTTAGCATTAATAGCGAAGCCACGAGTCATTTGGACAGGGAAGATGGACACCTGAAACAAGCCATGAGAAGGCAGGGGTCATTGGACTGCGTAGAGCCCAAGTCACTCTGGGGATGCTCTGTGCAGTGCTGCCATCTGCCCAGTCACCATCCGCCTGTAAATGGGGTGGTGGCCAGAAAGTGGGTCTTTGGGCACTGGGTGCTCTCCTGGAGCTGCAGTGGCCTACGGGGGTGTTGGGTTCACGGGGACTGGGGACTCCACTGCGTAGCCTGACTGTGGATGATACCAGTCCTAACTTGTGAATTACCTCAGCCCTGCGTATCTGGACAGCAGGTCGGCCCTGCTAGGCGCTGAAGGACTGTATGAGGTACCTATCTCACCTGCCTGTGCCCATGTGTGCTGGCCGTGGACCCCACATCGGGTAATGGAAGGGAGGGGAAGGCGGAGATGAGGCTGTGGGCTGTCCTCAGGCATTACTGTCTCCCCATCCCCACTCCTGCCACCCTTTGGAACCATCCTCTCACTGATGGCCCTTGGCTGTGGAGTAGCCAGGGATGTCTTCGTGAGCTGCAAGGGAAAGGGCACGAAACAAAATCCACTGCAGGGAGTCCCACCCTCCCCTTCCTCCATCTTTTTCCCTGAGCAGACTGGAAGAGTTGCCTCAGAAGGAAGGAGGACTCAGAGGCCCAGGCTTGAATGCAGCACAACTTTAATGAGTCTAAAGAAGAGAAGGAGGTGGCTCACAGGGAAGACCAGGGGCGACCACTAAGATGCAGTGGAGCTCCTGCAGGGTGTCCGTCTGCCTGCCCTGCAGAGGGAGGGAGCCCAACAGGTCCCCGCTAGGCTGGCGTTGGGAGGTGACGACAGGAAAGGTAAGGAAGAGAGAGAAGAGAGTAGAAGAATGAAACAATGGCCCGAAGCTCTAAATACAATGCCCCGAAGCTCTATCTCCTGTCCAGCACCATGTTCTGAGGTCTTGGAGGTTCTTGCCCAAGGACGTTGCCAGCAGCTTTAGCAGGGTTGACATCTGTTGCCACAGTAGCGGCTGGTAATGCAGGAGAGGTCACAGCACCCAGAGGTGATGGGGACTCCGTCACAGCTGAGGATGCTGCCAACAGCAGCAGAGGTGGAGGAGCCCACAACGGTGTTCTGTGGGAAGGAGCTGAGGATGGGGCCGGGCAGGGTCACCACCACAGCAGGAGGGCTGGATGACGACAAAGGAGTTCTGGCACTGCCTGACACAGGGCTCATTGCAGCTGTTGGCCAGTGGGGTCGGGCCGCAGGGCTGGCAGGGCTGGCACTTGTCGTAGCAGGACATGTCTCTGGGGCAGGGGTGCACCTGGGAGAGGGGGCAGGGGAAGCAAAGCACAACGGATACATGAGGAGCAGCACTGTGCCCAACCACAGTGGAGCCAAGGCACCTCCGGGCCCAGCGTATGCTGCCCAGCTCAAAGCCCAGGAGCCACCTCAGCTAAGTCCCAGCCTCTCTCTGTGGAAGACTTTCTCTCCCCTTCCCTCTCCCATGAGAAGCAGGTCCCAGCCCTGGGCTAGGACAGCCCATATCAGCTGAGACATACATCAAGGAAAGACCTGACCTTGAAGGAGGAGGAGAAGAGGCTTCACACTCACCTGATTCCCAAGGAGAAGGAGGCGAGAGAAGTGGATGAGAGAGCAGAGAGTTGGGCTGCCTTTTATAGTAGTCCTGCACTGCCTCAGGCCCAGAGGCACCCTTTGTGGAAGTAATAATTTTCTGACAAGCTCACGTCAAATGCAAACCATCCCAGCTAATGGCATGGGCTGTGTTCTGGTTTCCTGCACTGCTGCCTTTTCATTTCCTGGCTTAAGCCACGTGCTTTCCCATATGAAGGCTTCTGTAAGTGCTGGGATGAGAGGCCCAAGGATTTCCGGGGCAGAAACACATCAGCGCAGGCAGAAGACTCAGCTCAAGTGCTGGCGGCATCCCGTGCAGGCAGGTGATGCGCACCTAGGTCATCCCTGTGGGCTTGTCTGGGGCAAAGTTGTTCGGGAAATGGGCGCCGCTCTCGTGCTTCTCGTCCGGATGCCCAAGGACTCCCATGTGAGAGGTCATGTCACACGTGGGCCTCAGCATCTCCTCAGCAGAGTCCACAGTTGCTGACGTTTTCCTGGCTTCATGTGAGCGTACGGATTTTTGCATGGTTCCATGCAGGCGCGCATGAGCACACATGTGTCAGTCTGTACTTGTGTGACCCTCATCATGAGGGCATGTGCAGGTCATAGCAGGAATGGTAGTTGCAAAGGAATCTACAGCTGAATGGTGGTGCCTTCGACCTGGCAGGTGCAGAGAGGTGCCCAGAGAACTGAAATGCAGTCTCTGCCTCCTGTGCCCTCCGTTTCTTGCTTTAGGTACAGGGAGAGGCGCCCATAAATCCTGCCCACCGCATGCAGGCCGTCATCCCTGAAGGTATCCCCTTACGATGCAGTGTTGCTGGTGACTGGGATGGGGCGCAGGCTCCTCACGTCCATGCCAATGCCACCACTCAGCCTGGTGCTGAGTGAGGCAGGGGCTGAGACCTCGCACCAAATGGGTATTGAACTGAAGGGACCAGGGTCCAGGTGCTGCTCTGCTGTGAGAGGTAGGACTGACTGTCTGGGTGGCACAGGGAGAGTCAAACAGCTGAGGACTCCTTTGGTGTTCAAGCACCAGGACTTCCGTGTCCCCCATAAAAACTGAACCTGAGTGCCCAGCAACTGTGTCTAGGAAGGCAGGGATATGTGATTCAGGGCCAAAGCGCACAAACTCTGCTGCTGTTTCATGAGGGAGGTCAGGCAAGCTCTCTCTTTGCGACAGAGGCTGTAGGTATTTTGTAAGGGCCCTAAGTGCATCCTCCATCCTAGTCTGCCTTGTCTCCGATCCAGCTTACAGGTAGTGCAACTGAGGGCTACCCTCTTCCCTTTGTTGACCTTGCTGAGATCATTCTGCTGGGAGGCTTCAGCCAGGGCTGACTCCCCTTCCCGTGGGAGCAGCTTTCAAGCTTCAGTCCTAGTGCTTGGCCCCAACCTGAGTTACAGCTCCAGCTGTGACACATCTGTGCCTGTATCTGGTCATGGACCCCACTCATCTCACTTTGGACCCTGACATGCGGGTGACTTCCCAGCTTGAGCTGAGACCTTCCTTATCTCTGCGAACACACCTGGTGATCGCTGGACATTGTTGAACCCTGATTACTGTCCTGAGACCTCGTCCTGACGTTGACTCACTGACTCAGTGACTTGCCTTTCCAGCTTGACCCCAGACATATGTAAGGCAAGAGCCTGAGCCAGCACACGAGCAGGACAACCTAAAAGTCTGTGCACACTTGCAGACCTATGATCTTATCGGGGTGTTGGAGAAAAGCTGGGATAGCTCTCATGTCTGGAGTGTGCAGTGGCTCTGCAAAACAGAAGGCAGAATTGCAACCCTGCACTCCATAAGAGCAGATTTTTGTCCCCTCAGGGACCTGCCAGGCGCAATCCTTTGGGAAAGTGCCCTGGGGGCTCAAAGAGGCCCATGGAGAATGTGAAATACAGCAGGTAAGATCTGATGATAACAAAAACAAGGAAATCACCATAACTAGCTCCATCCGCTCCACTTGATAAAGGCATCAGAAAGATCTACCAAGGACATGAGATGGCTGCATTTTTGGAGCATTTCTTTCCACATCTGAAAGCACGACCAAGAATACCATTTTTCTTGAGGTTATTCAAAGTTACCTCCACCCCATTAGCAACGCTGGCGGTGCCTCCGTGAAACCATATCTGAGAAAGGGCAAAACACTGCACAGGAGATGAGGAATGAACTACAAAAAAAGTGTGAGAAACAATCCTGCAAGCACCAAGGCCAGAGAAGAGGGAGGAGGAGGAGGAGGAGGAGGAGGAGGAGGAGGAGGAGGTGCTCCAGGCAATGGTGCAGAGATTCCCGGGCAGCCCGTGGGAGAGACCATGGTGGAGCGGATATCCACACTGCAGCCCATGGAGGATCCCACGCCGGACCAGGTGGCTATGCCCTGCAGGAACTGTGGCCTGTGCAGAGCCCACGCTGAAGCAGGCTCCTGGCAGGAACTGTGGCCCCTGGAGGACCCACGCTGGAGCAGACTTATCTGGAAGGACTGCAGCCCGTGGACAGGACCCACGCTGGAGCTGGTCTTGAAAGACGGCAGCCCATGGGAAGGGCTCACGCTGGAGCAGAGAAAAATGTGAGGAGGAAACAGCGGCAGAGAGGAACTGTTGCGTACTGACCGCAACCCCCCATTCCACATCCCACTGCGCTGCTTGGGGGTGGAGGAAACAGAAGAGCCGTGAATGAAGGAGGGAAGCTGAGCCTGTGAAAAAGGGGGTGTGAAGTGAAGGTGTTTTAGGGGTTTTTTGGCCGTTTCTCACCATCCTGCTCTATTTTTAATTGGCACTATGTTAAATGGACTTTCTCCTTCTGTCCTGTTGAGGAGGGAGAGGGAGAGAGCGAGCAGCTGGGTGGGTGTCTGGAAGCCAGCCAAGGTCTTTTTAGTTTTGCACCAATGATGGTAATTAGAAGTGCCATGACTGCTTGTCATTTACGTGCTTTTTTCCTGCTTGTATCTGTGGCATCAGGAGCAGTCTCTTTCTCCCACTGTTGTTCCCCCCAGAGGACGGTGGGCCATGATGTCAATTGGCCTTTGTGCTTGTGTACCTGGGAACTAGTGGCAGGTTTACAGCCACGGGCAGAGCACAGCCCACCAACCCTCCTGCCATAGCCTCAAACGAACAACGAGACCCCAAAGGCCATGTGGGAGGAGAGCTGTGAGTGGGAGCTCCTGTGCTGATGACCTGCTTTCTTCAGCTCTTTCTGACTCTGCTAGCAAAGGTCTGTCATCAGAACTGATGACAGAGAAGAAACCCCTGCTCCCTTGGTTGTCTCAGACCCCCTTCACCTGCATTTCTTTCCCCAGCCATCCATCCCTCATTGCCTCTCTTTTCCAGCCCATTCCCTCTCAATGTTTCACAGGTAGGTCAGCGCAGTAGATCTCGTCCGTCTTGGTAGCCCCAGATTTCTGAGGTTCAAGCACCAAAGGCTGTTCCCCATGAGCTGCAGGCTTCAGGAGAAGAGGGAGCTAGGAGGAGGGGCACAGCACAGTTCTCCTCGCTTGGCATCCTGGCAGGAGGCCCTTCTGTGCAAGGCTGAGCTCCCGGGAAAGGGCCCTCAGTGCTCCCTTGGCGGCTCTATTTCACTGAAGCACCCAGAGATCTGCAGGCGAAGGTCCTGGCGTTAGTGGCCTGAGGGGAAAGGAGGTGGTGGTGAGCGTGAAAAGAGCTAAAATCCCCAAAGAAAAAAGAAATGTTGTAAATAGCTTGGTTGCTCAACTCTAACGGATGTTTCCTTTTAGCTCCCCTTTCGCAGATAATTTAGCCTAGCCTGTCAGTATTGTTGAATTGCTAATGAGCATCCTTTATTTGAAGGAAAGGTATGGTCTTTCCCCTCCTAACAACAATCATCGGAGTAAGAATGCCTTGCCTGTGTTAAATCCTTGGTTAGCTTAGATAGTTGCAATGTAGACGGATAAGAAGGAATTCTTCAGGCCCTGTGTCCCTGGAAAGGGCTGATAAGGAGAAGCTATACAAGAACCAACTGGTTTTGGATATGCAAGGAAGGTATGAGCAAGACAAAGATGGACTGAGCATGCGTAGAGACAAAGTTCAGTCAGCGGTCAGAGTGATGAAGACTACCGACTTCCTCCAACGACCACCAGAGGATCCCTAACGACCACCTAAGGACTTAAGTACGCATGCGCCAGAGACATTTACATATATTAACGAGTTCCAAGAAATCGCACGTTTATGTAAATTAATCTTATGAATATGTATGATTTTGCAACACATAATCTCTGCGATCTTGCTTGTTTGTCAGAGCACTTATGGTGGAGCAATCCCCAGTGCTACCCAGCACTGTAATAAAGGATGCCTGCTTAATAGTAACTCTGTTGCTATTGAGTTTTATTTCGGGAACACTCTGAAACTCCGATTCGCCTGCTGGGAGACTCGGACTTTAAAGGGTAGTCTCTGCGAATTTTGCTTCAAGAGAGCTTCTGCCATGGAACTCTTCTTCCCCTGCACCCCAGGACGAGATTGCACTTGCCATGAGCTGCAAAGAGAGAGCGCGGGCTGTTGCGATCGGTGCGCTCTCTACAGCGCCACGGGAGGAACTGTAAGACGCTCATCTGTGTCCCCTTGCAGGCCCATGCGAAAAACCTTTTTGTCCTGGAGCTGCTCGGTGTGATGGGAGTTGGGGATGTGCAGCCCGCGAGACACCTCAGCCCTGCCAATCTGTGTAACCAACCGCTGGGCTGCACAGGGCACTGTATGGATGTGGCGGAAGAACAGGGGACTTGCCCTAGCTACCCTTGCCCTTGGTTGCATGCCGTGCCCCTTCCTTCTGGGGATGGGTGGGAAGGTGAGGAGGAGGCTCTGGGCTGTAGACAAGGTGATTTCTCCTACCGTCCCCTCCTTCCATCCCCACGGCCATCTTCTGTCTGAGCCTCCTCCCCCAGCACAGCTCCATCCAGAGCAAGAGGAACTGCCTTGAGTGCTTGTGGGGCTGCTGACCTCCCAGGACCTCCTTCATGAAGACACTGGGGTCCTCCCATGAAGACAGCACAAGTTGGGATCGCCATCTGTGGGGCATGCTCTGAGGCCAAGGGGAATATTTCTGGGCAGAGATGCAGCAAGGGAAGGGCTGATGGTCACTGGCTGTGGAGTAGCCAGAGATGTCGTCCTCAGCTCCAAGGAACAGGGACCGAAGGAGGCCCACGGACAGTGTGTCCTGCCCTCCCAGCCCTCTAGGAATGAGAAAGGGTCCACTTGCTCACCCATTTGTTCCCTCCCAGCTTATCTCCTTTCTCCCTGGACAGCTTTAGAGAGCACGCAGAGAGGAAAGGACCACACAGAGCCAGAGGCTGGGATGCAGCAGAGTTTAATGAGTCCAAAGAGGGCAACAAGATGTCTCTGAGGAGAGGCCACAGTGAAAGGATCACCATGGGCAGCCAAGAGTCAGTGCCCCATGATCAAGGGAGAGTTCCCACAGGGCACCTGTCTGGCTGCCCGACAGAGGGAGAGGGGCAGGCAGGTCCCCCCTAAGCTGGCTTTGGCGGGCCTCACGGCCCAGGGAGCAGGACACAACCAAGGAAAAGGAGGGAAAGGAGAGAGGGGAGGGAGGGAACGAGAGGCATCGGCCATGTTTTCAGAGAGCCCAGGCTGGCCCCTTCCAAAGGGCTGACACCTTTTGCAGGAGGAGCGGGGCATGCTCAGAGCCTCTCAAAGCAGTAGCCACGATCTCCGTCATTCAGCCTGGCATCATCTTCGGGGCTCCCGGGGTTCCTTGTCTGGGCTGTCACCGGTGGCTTTAGCAAGGGGGGCACCTTCTGCTGCCACAGTAGCGGCTGGTGATACAGGAGAGGTCACAGCACCCAGAGTTGATGGGGACTCCGTCACAGCTGAGGATGCTGCCAACGGCAGCGGAGGTGGAGGATCCCACAGCGGTGTTCTGCGGGAAGGAGCTGAGGATGGGGCCAGGAAGAATCACCACCACAGGAGAGGGCTCGATGACAACCGTGGAAGGCTGGCACTGCCTGACACAGGGCTCATTGCAGCTGTTGGCCAGCGGGGTTGGGCAGCAGGGCTGGCACGGCTGGCAGGGCTGGCATGGCCGGCACTTGTCGGAGCAGGACATGTCTCGGGGCTGGCAGCGCACCTGGGAGAGAGGGCAGGGAGGAAGCAGAGCACACGGACACCTGAGGAACAGCCTGCAACCCCACCAAAAGGAAGCCAAGACACCTGCCGGGTGGGGAGGTTGAGGGCGTGCAGGAGGGAACAAGGGCTTGTTTGCCTGAGCCCAGCAGGGTCCTTCGGATAGGAGCCAGGCCCAGGGATCCTCCTGCCTAGCCTGGAGCCAAAGAGCCACCTCAGCCCAGCCTCAGCCTATCTCCATGACAGACCGTCTCTCCTCTGCTCTCTCCCCCCATCGCGATCATGATCCCAGAGCACTAACATAAGACGAAGGAGCAGGTATCAACGGAGATGTCCTTGAAAGCAAGACCCTGTCCTATAGGGGGCGGTAGAGGAGAAAAGGGGGTTCCAACTCACCCGGTTCCCAAGGAGGAGGAGGTGACAGAAGTGGTTGAGAGAGCGACCCGTTGGGCTGGCTTTTATACTGGCCTCACACTGCCTCAAGCCCAAAGGCAGCGCTGCATAAGTGACAATTTTCCTGCATGCTCCTAACGAACGGAAACATCCCGGGGATGTGTTGCTGTTTCCCTCTATGCTGCCTTTGCATTTCCTGGTTTATGGCATGCCCCTTCCATCACGGACGCTTGTTTTGAGTGCTGGGATGAGAGGTCCCAGGAGTTCCGGGGCAAGAATGCGTCAGTGTGGGCAGAAGACACAGTCTAAGTGCCCAAGGGCTCCAGTGGAGGCAGGCCATGTCAGCCCGGGGCACTCCGGTGGGTTTCTTTTATGATCCTGCTGACAGGAAGGGCCCCAGCTGCTAACAGCCCTGCAATCCTTGGCTCGTCCCCCAAGGGCTCCTGTGAGTATGTGTCCTGTCCTCGCTTTTCCTTCCCTCAGGGCTCACTCCAACAGCCAGTGGCTGTTGTCTTCCCAGGCAGGCATACTGCACTTCAGCTTTTCAACTCTCTTTCGCCTTCAGCTGCCCTCAGGAGGAAGTTGCCAAACTCTTTGGCCTCCTCCTCTCTCTGGACGGTCCCTGAGACTCCTCTAAATGCTGCCTGTGCATCTGTCCTGCTTAGAGTGCCCCATCCCTGCTCTGGCAGGGAGGTCCCCAGCAACTCCTCAGTCACATCCCTTCCTATCGCCTCTGCCCCCATGTGCTTATCTGCAATAATGTGCGTGGGAGCGTGGGAGCACATATGCTTGTATGCTTGTGTGTACACACACCTGTGTGCCTCTGGTGAGATCACGTCTCTGTGGACGAGTGTATTTCTTTGCACAGCTGTGAGTACTTGTATGCAACTACCCGTGTCTGTGTCGTTGCTTGTGTCCGTGCATCTGTGTGTATCATTGCGCACACTTGTGCGTGTTGGGTATGCGTTAGTGTATGCGCGTGTGTACGTAGCTGTGCCTGACTTC
>NW_027328492.1:0-22548 GCF_034638445.1 Ciconia boyciana
TT
The DNA here is from genome assembly GCF_034638445.1 of Ciconia boyciana. Classification (NCBI taxonomy): domain Eukaryota; kingdom Metazoa; phylum Chordata; class Aves; order Ciconiiformes; family Ciconiidae; genus Ciconia; species Ciconia boyciana. Next base: position 3 of record NW_027328492.1, read on the forward strand.
CACGAAACGTCGGCGCTGTTTGCCGGGGGGCCTCCGACATACTCGTTCAGTCGTCGTGGGCTTTGTGCGATTCCCGCAGGCGCAATCTTGAAGAAATTTTGTACGGCAGCCGGTATCTTGGCTTACTTTCTATCTCGCGCTTGGTCGCTTGCGCCTGCTAAAAACTTAATGGAGTGTCAAATGAACCCACAGGAAAACGTCCTCAACTCATGCTGGTAGGGCAAGCCCGCCGTAGTTGATAAAATGGGAAAATAGCACGCTGTTTTGAAAAATTTGCCTTGCGAGGACAAGGGCTGTCTCCTGGCAGGCAAGTGAATTCTGTGACCGATTCCACCGCTCCGCCCGGGCACTTGAAGGAGGCAGTCCCTAAGGCAATGCAATCTAAAATGGGGGTCGTTTGGGTTTTTTTTAATCATTTCTTAGGGATGTGAGGCTCGTGTGGGTGTTTAGCTTGTCCTGTTCTTTCTGTTCCTAATTCCGATCCCGCTGACTGGCGTCAAAGAACGGTCGTGTTGTAGTCTAACGGTGTCGTCTACCAGGAGCTGGTGGAAGGCCAGGGCTTAGGTAAAGCCGATAAGGAGGATGCAGGCTGGAAAGCGGAACGTCTAAACGAGAATTACTGTCCTTGGGAGAGAAGCACATCCTGAAGAAAGAGGTAAGCTAATTAAAATGGTTTGGGAACCATCCGAAACAACTAGTAGGAGCGTGATAAGAAGCACCCTCCCGCAAACTATCCTCGTTATAATCCTAAAAGTCACACCCCTCGAGCTGGAGACCCCGGCCCGAGCAGAGAGCCCTCACCGCTCAGTGTGCGCAGCACGTTAAAGTAGCGCTGTAGCTTTAAGTTGAAATAAGAGAAATGTAGACCGATAGAAAACTGCTTTGTGTGATTACTTATGCATATGCATAGCTAGACCGTATCAATACTGTACTTGTATGACCGAACTCTGTGCTAGCTTTGCGGAGCTACCGCCTAGCGCCCATCTCTGCGCAGACATGAAATAAACATACCTCTGCCCTGTGTGTATATTGGCGTCTTGCGCACCGGGCAAGCGACCTCACGCTTGTGGGATAACGGTTTTGGCACCCCAGATGGGACCGAGCCGACAGCCTCGCCCGGTTCGTCTTGCCGCGTCCGACGGGGAGAAGAGGCCTGAGCGGACTCCGGCGCGCACCGACCTGTCGACCGGGGACTCCTTCAGCTCCTCTCCTGCAGTCGGGCGGTAGGCGACACAACGGTGCAATGCTAGTGAAAAGAGGTATTTTGGGGGGATAGGAGAAAAGGGGGGTAGGGGCAAGACCTCTCGGGAACAGGCACCCTCTGTTCTGTTCTGGGCTCTGCACAAGACGCACCAGGAAAGATACGTGGCAGTAGGATAGTTCTGTTTGTTTCTACACGCCGTCCTGTTCAACAGAGGGAGACGTCCCTCGTTCTGGTTTGTGTAGAAATGCTGGGTTTTTCGGTACCGGTATGGGCGCTGCTGCTTCCCAGGAGGCACCCCTTTGCTCTCCTCTAGGATGCATCCTGAAGCCTTGCAATAAATTTGGGGGAGATCCCACCACTAAGAATCGGCTAAAACGATATTGTAATCAATGGTGGCCACGATCTCGATTGGAAGATGGTGAAAAATGGCCTGAGGATGGATCCTTGAAATATAACGCTATATCGGAACGAATGTTGTTTTGTCGGAGAACGGAAAAATGGGATGAAATGCCTTACGTGGATATGTTTTTTTCGTTAAGACGCGATTGGGATATTAGGAAGAAAGGCGGTTTAGTGGATTCTAAACATCAGGTTGGAATATACGCGTTAAAAGAGAAAAAGGGAAAACCTCGTTGTATTGAATGGGAAAATTCGGAAGAGGATATTCAGCTGTTGGTAGCTCCTCCAAAACAGGCAGAATCTGATAGCTCAAGCGATAATGGAGTTGTGAGTGCTGTCTCTAAAAGAACAAGGGGACAGAAACCAATAGTTCAGGCTCCCCTCAGCCAGGCTCTAGGGCCTGAAGGAAGAGCGGTATCCGTACACGTACCTTTTACCGCTTCTGATTTGTTAAACTGGCAACGGGCAGTCAGATCCTATCGAAACGATCCAGAGGGAATGTATAGTACTGTTAATCACGACTCATAATCCTAACTGGGGAGATGTACAGGCTCTCCTAGAATATTTGTTTCCCCCTGAGGAGAGGAGAACAATTTTAGAGAAGGCTAGAGAGGGACTGGTCCAACAATGTGTGTGTGTGTGGGGGGGTGCCTAATACCATTATGTACCTCCCAAAAGAGGATGCAGAGTGGGATCCAAACACAAGTGTGAGGGATTACAGAGGGTAAAGGAATATCCAAAGTTAATTGTGTACGGGATTCAACATGGAGTGCAAAAGCCTAAGAATTTCTCTCAACTATCTGAGGTAAGGCAGCGGGGTAAGGAAACCCTGTCAGCCTTCTCTGAGAGATTGTGTGAAGTTGCTCGAAAATGGACAGATCTCGATCCGGAAGATGATAGCAATTTACAGTTATTTAACACGCTGTTTGTTGGTCAAGCGGCAGCAGATATAAGAAAGAGATTACAAAAGGTAGAGGGCGAGGATGGCATGACAATCTCGCGGTTCTTGTCAGTCGCATATAAGGTACATAATAATCGGGAGGAAACAGAAGAGAAGGAGAAGCGGGGACGAGTAACGCCGCAAGCTTCTTTGTTGGCTGCCTTGACAGAAGACCAAGAAAAAGGGAGAGAAAATACACAAGGTGAATTGTGTGGGTGAGGAAGGGGCTGTAGAAATAATAGTTGAAATGGTTATGACATTCCCTGGGAATGAATCGGCGTGCAAATCGTAAGCGAGAGGGCCGTTGGAAAAAAGATTGTCCACGCCGTCTGAGTAATCTCGGGAAAGAGAGACAGAAGAAGCCGTTGGAGTCATGATGGAGATTGGGTTGGACTGAAGGGGGCCGGAGGAATCTATGAAAGTTTCCCCAGACGATCCTCTGATTCCAGTCAAGCTGGGGAATGAAAGACTAGATTTTTTTAATTGATAGTGGAGCCACACATGCTGTAGTAAGTAGTTGTAGGGGACCCCTTAAGCAGAACTAAAATAAGCGTTGTTGGTGCAACAGGGAAAAAGACTTTAAGGCTGTTTTTACAAGCTATGGAATGTTCCAGTGGAAATACTAAATGAACTCATGAATTCCTTTCTATGCCAGCATGCCCCCTAGCATTGCTTGGGTGGGATTTACTTGTAAACTGAATGCACAACTAAGTTCTTCTGAAGACTCTGTTCAGTTGACTCTGTTCAGCCCGCAGGGGACGTCGCCTGTTTGTGCCGGACGCCAGGCCGCAGGGGACGTCGCCTGTTTGTGCTGGAGGCCAGCCCGAATGGGACGTCGCCTGTTTGTGGCGGACGCCAGGCCGCAGGGGACGTTCCCTGTTTGTGGCGGATGCCAGCCCGAACGGGACCTCGCCTGTTTGGGGCACACCGATGGCGGGCGCTGTCGCCAAAAGGCAAAGCAGGGTCATAGCAGAGCTTTCCATTTCTGGGGATGGGCTCAGCCGTCTCCTGCACAAACTTCTGTCATGTAGCAATGGGGATGGTAGCTTTCTTTTGATTTCTTGAAGAACAAGAGGATGATGGAGCACGTTACAAGAGCATGATCATTTTCTCTTCCTTTGGCAGCACAGGCACCCAAGGCCAGGCCGCGTTAAAGGAACAGCACGAGGATATCCGTGTCGACCATCAGCAGAGGAAGGAAGCTTCTTTGGGAGGCTGAGGTGATGAAGCAGAGTCCTTAATTGTTCTGTTTGGTTTTCAGCATGGGTGCGGCGAGGGCCTGGGACATGCCAAGCATGGTCCCGGACAGGGGAGCTGTCTGTTACGTGGGAGGCTGTGAGAGCTATCATGGACACCACCGGACCGGCATCCTGTAAGGGTGCTTTCACATGTTTTCTTGTTTAGAGGCCAACCTTGGCTTTGGGCCGTAAAATAAAGTCTGTCAGGCCGGTGCCAGCTTGGCGGCAGCATCTGCCCACGGCAGCGCCAGCTCGGTGGTGGTGTCTGCCCGTGCCAGTGCCAGGTTGCTGGCTGTGTCTGGCTTGTGAGGGTTGGGGTAATTGGCCCCCTGTTCCTGATGGGCTCCAGCTGTGGCCTGGGGCAGCACAGGTGGGACCCATGAGGTGAGGATGGGGCTGGGCCCAGGGTTTAAAAAGGGCTGGGGCTGGGCCAAGGGTTTAAAAAGGGCTGAGGATGGGGCTGGCCCTGCTGTGCCGAGGGGCTCTACGTGGGGAGGGGGCTGCCTAGGCATGCCTGCCTGTGGGAGCTGGCTGAGGAGTGAAAGGAAGGGGCTTCCCCAGGCAGCTGCCTCCAGCAAGGAGCAGCCGGTCCCCGCAGCCGGGAAGGATCCCTCCCAGCCGTCCCCGACAGAGCGCACCACCAGCGTGTGGTGCCGGGAGCTCGGTGCCCCATCGGCCGCACACGTGAGCCACTGTGTCTCTGGGAAGCCTCTTGGGAGAGGAGCATCGGGGCACCTGGGCGGGCGAGGCAGCCGGCACTGTGGAGGAGGAAGGGGCAGGGGCCGAGAGAGAAGCCCCGGGGCGCTGAAGGTCTCCCGGCGGTGGCAGGAGCTGCGGTGAGTCGCGCATCCCTCGCGTGCCTCCGGGCCCCTCTCTGCCGTGCTTCTCCAGACCTCTGCCTGCCTCCTTGCCTGTACCTGCCTCTGTCTCCCTTTCAGGCTGTTTGGCTCCCCAAAGCTTTTTGCCCTTCTGCTAGCACTGCCCTCCACACCGTCACCTTCTACGTTTCCTTTCTATGCCCCTCCCTTTCCAGCTCCCCACCTGCTATTATTTCACTCTTCCCGCCCTGCCTTCATCCGCATTGCTGGGGAAAATGGCATTTCTAGGCCTCCCTCTGCGCAGTGACCTGTCTCTCTTTTCAGTGGCTCCCTCTGCTCTGCACCCCGTCTACTTTTTTCTAGTAAACTGTCCCTATTTTTCATTTTTTTACTCTCATGATTCTTCTCTTTTTGAAATTTTGTTTCTAGGTGTACTCTTATCTTGTTTTCTGTCTCTCTTTTTTTTTTTCCTGTATCCTGTTGCTTTTAAAATTTTCATTCTGTGTCTACTTTTGTCAAGATGTCTCTCCCTGTTTAATTGTTTCCTGTCTGTCCTGTACCCCGTTGCTTTTAAATGGTCTTTCCTCGTCTGTCTTTATCCGGTTTGCTGTCCTCATTTTTTAATTAGTTCTAGTCTGTGCTGTGCCCAGTTGCCTTTAAAATTTTCTTTCTATGTCTCCATCTACTTAGGTTTTTTGCTATCTTTTTTTTCCTCTCTTAATGTCTTTTGAATTGAAAAAGCTTTTGAATTTTTGTTTCTGTGTTCACTTTTATGTATTTTTTCTCTCTTGTTTTCTTTTCCCTATCTGTGCTGTATATTGTGACTTGTAAAATTTTTTTCTGTCTACTGTTACCCAGACGTCTAACCCTATTTTTATATTATTTCCAGGCTTTCCTGTGTCACGTTGCTTTTGAATTTTTTTCTCTATCTCCTTGTATCCAGTTCACTGTCTTTATTTTCTCTTTCATGCTAGCCTGTGCCATAGCCTGTGTCCTGGTTTTGGCTGGGATAGAGTTAATTTTCTTCCTAGTAGCTGCTATAGTGCTGTGTTTTGGATTTTAGGATGAGAATAATATTGATAACACGCTGATGTTTTGGCTGTTGCTAAGCGGTGTTTACACCAGTCAAGGACTTTTTCAGCTTCCCGTGCTCTGGGCAGGTGCACAAGAAATGGGAGGGGGCACAGCCAGGACAGTGGATCCAAACTGACCAAAGGGCTATTCCATACCATAGGATGTCGTGCCCGGTATAGAAACTGGGGGGAGTTGGCCGGGGGGTAGCGGTCGCTGCTCGGGGACTGGCTGGGTGTCGGTCGGCGGGTGGTGAGCAGTTGTATCTGTTAATTTTCCCTCCCTTGGGTTTTGTTCCTCTCGCTCTCTCTTGTGGTTTTCCTCCTCATTACAATTCATTATTATTATTACTATTATTTTGTTCCGATTATTAAACTGTTCTTATCTCAACCTACCAGTTTTCTTGTGCTCTTCCAATTCTCTCCCCCATCCCACCGGGGGGGAGTGAGCGAGCGGCTGCGTGGTGCTTGGCTGCCGGCTGGGGCTAAACCACGACACCCTGTCGCTTTTTAAATGTTGTTTCTGTGTCTTTATTTAGTTTGCTGTCCCTCTATTTTATTGTTTTCTTCCTTTAAGGCCTTTGTTTTTCAGTTTTTCTCTATGCCTGCTTTTATCTAGTTTGCTCTCCCTATTTTTAAATTTTTTCTCCTCTGCCTCGTACCCTTTTGCTTTTTCAGTGTTCTTTCTGTGTCGACTTTTATCGAGCTGTCTGTCCCCGTGTTTTTAGTTCTCTCTGTCTTGTCACATACCCTGTTGCTTCTTAAATTTTCTTTCTGTCTTTTATTTTTTTCTCTTCTCTCCATTCATCCTGAGGCGTTAGAGGGTCTCCTCGGCATGCTGTTATTTCTGAAGCGTAACTTGTACCCCTCTGGCTTTGTAAGAACATCTCCTCCCTCTTCCTCAGAGCAGTCTCTTTGTCCTCTCCTCCATCTCGCTTGCCTCCAGTGGGTCGGCGTCTCCCTCGTGACCCCCGTACTCTGTTCAGATCCCCTCCCCAGTACCTTTGTGCCCTCAAGCCGCCTTCTGTCTCTCTGGCCATCTCGGCACCCCTCTGTTTCTGTCGCGACGCTTCCTGCCAGCGCCCTTGTGGTCCATGGCCATCCTTTAGTTCTGCAGCGGGCTTTGTATCTTTCTTCTTCAGAGACAACGCTTCCTCAGGCTTCCGTTTTCCCTCAGAGCACTCTTGCCTTCCCTGCGCCATGTCGGATGCCTCTGTTCGGTCCCCGGTCCCCTGAGGACATCTCTACTCTGTTCAGATCCCCTCCCGAGGACCTCATTGTGTCAGCAGTCCTTCGTTTGTCTCTTTGTCCACATTTCCCCCGACCCCCGGAGCCCCCTCGTTCCTGTCATGACGCCGCCCGAGACTGTCCTCGTGCCCCACGGCACCCTTCGAGCTCTGCAGCCCTCTCTGTGTCTCTCTCTTATTCGCACAGAACCCCTCTTCAGGCTGTTGTTGTGCCCCACAGCTCCCTTACCTTATTCACTGCCGTCTAGGATGTCTCCCTTCGGTCGCTCATCCCCTGAGGACATTGCTGGGACACCCTCTTGGGTTTTGCATTGCCTGCCAGAGCCGCCTTCTGTCTCTCTCTCTCTCGCTCTCAGCAGCCGCCTTGTGCCGTCACCGTGCCTCCTGAGGCCGTCCTCGTGCCCCGCAGCCCTCTGTGGCTCTGTAGCACAATTTGCACCCTTCTTGCTCCCGAGAACCATTCCCGCTGACATCTTTCATCTCCAGAGCACTCATGTTGTCCTCTCTGCTAGCTAGGACACCTCTGTTCAGTCCCTGGTCCCCTGAGGACAGCTGTAGTCTGTTCAAATCCCCTCTGGACTTCTTCACCGTGTCCTCGAGCCTTCTTGTGTCTGTCCCTCTCAGAAGCCCTCTGCTACTGTCACGATGCCTCCCGAGCAGCACGCTTTTAGCTCCGTAAGCCCCCTTTGGACTCGCTTTGTTGCCATCGCACCTCTCCCAAGATCTCTGTTCCCAAAAAAGAGTGTTCTTGTTGTTTTCTATGCCGTCTAGGATGCCTGCCGAGCTCCAGGGACGAGGCCGAGCTCCTGAAACCGAGCTCCAGGGACGAGGCCGCCGCTCGGCCTAGGTCCCACGACTCAGCCTAGGTCCCGCCGCTCGGCCCTGCACCTCGGCCGCTCGGCCTCAGCCCTCACACACGCACGCGCACAAAAACAGAGAACCTTTCCCTCACAAAAATACCTAGAGATGGAGTTAAGGAGAAGACAGGAGACTCTGCTGATCAGGCACAGGGCATGGCCAGACAATCCTACTGACCAGCAACCTATTTGCGTGCCACCAGCCCTTTTTATCCCCTTGTCCCTCTCTTTTTCCGATGCTTGTTCCTCCCCAAACTCCTCTGCTACCTCCCCTTCCCCACCTTTGGTTCCTCCAGTAAACAGACCATAGTACATCCTGTGCGGTCCCCACGTGCGTCCCACAGCCTTAGTCAGCAACCTTTCTCAGTCTGTATGGTGATCCGGAAAGCCGCTCCCGTCTACTCGTCGTGACGAGTGTCACCCCGTACCGTGGGGCTGGCGGCTCTGCCGGGACAGCTCTGGGAGGAGCCAGGGCAGGGAATCCGTTTCTCTGGCTGGGTCGCTGGGGTGCCTTACCTGGCATAGCGCCTCTGTGTGACTTGGAGTTTATGGAGACAAGCTTTTTATCACATAACCTAGCAGGGAACCGCACTTAAAAGCTTTGGAAAAATGCTCTAAAACTAGAATTGTCCAATGACCTTAGGAGTTGGATTGGTTTGTAGGATAATCCTATCAGAGGCATCGACTTGAAGACAGCTGCTTGACCCATTTTGTTGATTTCAGTCGTATTGTTTGAAGGAAGAATGTACAGAAAGGGCCGAGGAGGTGCGACAAGGAGACAGGAAAGAGCAAGTAAGTTTTGAGAGAGGGGAAGAACCTCAGCGCTGCGAGTGACTGAAGGTGCTAAGGGCAAAGAGATTTTTGGGTTAGGTATGCGCATACGAAGGTCTGGGTGGGAATAGCGCACAAACAGTAGTAAAATACGGTTAGGGAAGCCAAGATTGCTCCTCCTTCTGGGCCCGTGCACGCGCCCTTGCTCTTGCAGACGCAGACACGCTGGAGCTGCGGGGAGGCAGGCGCGCAAGCCCGCCTGGAAGCAGGCTTTGGGCACAGGGTCCCTCGGCTGAGGCGGTGCCGGTTAGTGGGGGGAGAGCCCTGTGTGTTGGGCAGGTGAGGGGCGAGTGAGGCCGGAGCACGGCAAGGGCTGGTCCGGGCTGTTTGGTCTGGGGCAAGCGTGGACAGAGGGGACAGAGAGGAGGATCTGAAGGAATACGGATTGTGAGCTCTTCATTCCCAACGAGGTCGCTGAGGGGGCAACCCCCTACGGTACCCAAGGTACGGGCGAAGGTCTGGGGCCAGCACAAACGGTGCTGAGAGAGGGAGTTTCCATAGGGTCTGGTGGTGGCTGCAGGCCGCTTCCCATCACAGAATCACAGAATCGTATAGGTTGGAAAAGACCTTTAAGATCATCGAGTCCAACCGTAAGCCTGACACTACCAAGACCACCACTACCCCATGTCCCTAAGCAAACAGCGACACTGAGCCCCGTGGCATGCTGCGCAGCCCTTTTGGTGTGCACCAGTTTGTATTCGGCTGTGCCCTGGAGCCCTCTGAACTCCTGAATTCATATTTTAGGTTCCCCCCGAGTCCTTCTGTGTGTCCCAAGGCCCTGTGTTTGTCATACAGCGTGCCGCAATGCTTCCTGTTTAGCTTTCCTCCCATCCCAGAGTTTTGCCAGTGCTTTTTTGGTGTGCTCTAGGGTCAGCTGTTTTCCTGTCTGTGGGGCCCAGGCCCCCCCCCCTTCCTGTGCCCCCAGAGTCCTATGTTTTCCTTGTCACCTGCTGATGGCTTCCTCCCACCCCAGCATTGCGCTCCAGGGCTCTCCCTTTGTTCTCGTCCCCTTTTCTCTTCCTGTGCAGCCCAGGACTCTCCCTTTGGCTTTTGGCAAGCTGCCCTCAGGAGCTGGGGCACCCCTCTGCTGTCCCAGCGACCACAGGTGTCCCCAGTGGGGCCGAGGGCAATAGCCTGTGTTCTCGGTGGGATGCAGCTCTGGGCCCAGGGCCTGGGGCTGACCAGCCTCTGGAGTGGCCAGCAGGGCTGATGGCTATGGTGCCCGTGTCCCCACGGGCTGCAGCTGTGGGCCGGGGGCTGCTGAGCTGGGCTACTGCCATGAGGGTGGTGTTCACATCACCCCATGAGGGTAGGTCCAGGACAACAACGCCAGAGCTGAGCAATACATGCTGGGACCGGGACTGAGGCTGCAAGCACAGAACAGGTGAATGGGGCCGGGGGGGGGGGGTGTGTCCCTGCGACCGGGAACATCCCGGGGAAGGTGACACAAAGGGGGAGGTGGGGCTGGGGCAACAGCGACCGGGTCCAGGAAGACCCGCACTAGGGCCAAGGAGCGGAGGGTGCGGCATCGGGGTCGCGGGTGGCCCAGAAGCCGAGGGGATGAGGGAAAGCTGATGCACCGGGACAGGGGGGAGGCCGCACAGGGCCACGCGGGGCTGCCTGAGCGCTGGGGCTCACCGGGGGGTAGGGGTAGTGCTGGGGAAGCAGCTGGGTCGGGTCGGGGCCCTGCAAAAGGGTGGTCCCGACACAAAGGCCCCCCCGTCCCCCCCCGTCCCCGGGTGCGTGTCTGTGTGTGTGGGGTTTCCAGGTCGTGCGGAGGGGTGCGGGGCAGCTGGGGAAGCATCGGACCCGAAGCGGAGCCGGTGGTGGTGCTGGGAATCCCGGCCCTGCGAGCCGGCCTCCGCAGGCGCGGCGGGGTCCCGCGGGTGCTGGTGAGGGGAGGAGGGCGCACGGGATGGTGTCCCCATAGGGTTAAATGGCACAGGAGGCAGCAGCCCGCAGCATGCTGGGAGCTGTAGTCCTGGGGTAGCCAGCTTGTGGTCGGGCACGTTGTTCGCAGGGCATGCCGGGAGATGTAGTCTTTCGGCAGGGAGGTTCCAGCCAGCCCCGCTGGTGTGTGCAGCACGCCGGGGTGCGTCCTCGCCCCATGCTGGCCTCCGGGTACCTGCCGGGGCCGGCAGCCGTCTGCCGGCGGGGAACGGCCTCGGGCACGTGGGGCGCGCGCGCGCGCGGGGGGGCGGGGGGGGAGGCGGTCGCGCGGCGGCGCCCGCGCTCACTGCTGCCCTCTGGCGGAGGAAACGCGGTACTGCAGGTCCGGCACCGCGCATGTGCGGTGGGGTGCCGCCGTGCTCACCGCGGCTGCCGTCCGCCGGTAACGGCAAGGCGGTGCCGCGGTGCCTGCGAAGCGCCGCCGCCGCGCTCGTTGCTGCCTCCCGGTAAGGAAACGCTGCCGCTGCCGCCGCACCGCGTGCACGCTGCCGGCGGGCGCTCGGCGCGGAACTGCAGCGCCGGTGCCGCCCCTGGGTCCGCGCCGCCCGCCGGGTGCTCGCTGCTGCCGGTGCCGCGGCGCGGTACTGCAGCGCCGACACCGCACAGGAGCGCAGCGGCGCTGCCGCCTCCGCCGCTGCCGCGGCGGCACGGCCGCAGCGCGGTGCCGCCGCCCGGCGTTCGGGCGCCAGCCCTGGCCCCTCCGGCGCGCCGTCGGCGGCCGGCGCATGCGCGGTGCCCGGGAGCGGCATGGCGGCGCGCTGGGCGCGGGTCTCGGCGGCGGCGGGTGTCCTGGGGCAGCGGTAAGGCGAGCGAGCCCCTTTGGCGGGCGCGGGGGTGTCTTCTGCCCGCTGGCTGCGGGACGGGAAGCCTGAAGCTGCCCGCTGCGGCAGGCTGCCGGTGTGCCGGAGGCGAGCTGGGTCAGGGCAGCCCCAGGGAGTTGCCCGAGAGCTGAGAGAAGGGAAGAGGGGAAGAAGGCGGACACCCCCCCAGGCGCAGACGCCGGGCGGCTCCCCGCTCCCAGAGCTCCCCTGAGCCTCCCCGGCCCCGCTTGCCCCCCCACGCGCAGCTGCCCCCAGCTCCAGCCCCTCCCCTGAAGCCTGTCCCGTAGCCCCAGGTCGCTCCCAAGCCCCGTCGTGCCGGTGGCAAGCTGGCCTTCCGCGCGTCTCGAGAAGCCCCTGCGGAAGGAGAGGCTTCAGCCGGGGGCGATCTGCGGCAATAACGGTGTCTGCTTCTTCTTTCCCTCTCCCAGAGGCTGCGCTGAGGACACGGTCGTCCCTTCCTCCCCTGGGGCTGCCGGTGACGGCACCCGCCTCAGGCTTGCGTGGATTGTCTGTGCCTGGCCTGGCTCTCCTCGCGGCGTGGGGGCGAAAAGGGACGGGCGGAGCGCTTGCTGGCTGTGGACAGGAGCTGCCGCGGCTGAAGCTGGAGAAAGAAGCCAGAGAAGGGTAAAGAAGAAGAAATGGAAGGCCGTCTGGCGGCTGCTTCCCGCTGCAGGCAAGAGAGAGCCTGCCTCTCCGGGTGAGGAAGGATCCCTCCTCGTAGTCCGCGGCAGGCCAGGCCGCCAGCGTGCACCGCAGGGTCTGTATGCGTCAGCCAGCGCGTGGTCTTGCTCCCTGTCCCTGTCTGACAATCTGTGTCCTGCTCCTCGTCCTTCTTTTTCCCCTCTCTCTATCGTCCGCCATCCTTCTTCCTGTCTGTCTTTTTCTCTTTCTATCCTTCTGCCCCAGCGCTTCTTTCTCCACCTCTCTCCTGCTCCCTGTCCCTTGCTTCCTCTCCCTGACCCTCTGCCCTGTCTCCGCTTTTTCCTTTCTCTCCTTCTCTGTCCTGCTCCCTGGCCCTTTTTTCCTCTTCCTCTGCCTCTGTCCTCTAGCCCATGGCTTGCTTTTTTTTTCCTTTTTCCTTCTTGGTCTCTTTGTACAAATCTGACCCTTTCTTGCTTTCCCAGTCCCTTTGTCCTGTTCCCTGTGGTTTTTCTCTCTCTGTCTGCATGTCCTGCGCCCTGTCGCCGTCACGTTCCTCTGTTGTTCTTCCTCTCCTTTCCCCCCCACCTCTCTACCCCTCTGTCCTGCTCGCTGACCCTGCCTTTTCTTGCTCCATCTCTCTGCAGGGCTTCTCGTCCCTGTTGTGTTTGATTTCCTCTACGTCTCTGACCTTTTCTTTCGGCCTTTCATTCTCTGGCGGCACCTCAGTCTTCTCCCTTGTCTTCCTTTTCTCTTTCCAGTCCTCTGTCCTGCTCCCCATCCCTGTATGAAATAGGGGCGGGTGCAGGCTCTGTTCTCTTGGGACTGGCGGGGGAAAAAGCAGCGCCGGGCCGAGCGCTCTCCTGGGGTTCGTCGGGGGGTTTTGGGGCCGAACCCGTGTGCGAGCCGGGGGGAGTAGGGGCAGCCCCATCTGGCTCTCAGGTTCTGCTTGTGGAGCTGGGCAGCCTCTGCCGCTCCCGGCGCAGGTCGGGCAGCGGTGGCCCGGGGGGCTCCTGCGGCGCCGGGCGGGTGCCGGTGGCCGGAGTGGCGGGGAAGGGCCGCGGCTGCGGCGGGCGGGGGTTCCTGGAGGCGGCTGGGCTCGGCTCCCCGCAGGGGTGCTTGGGGCTGCGGGGGTTTGGGGTGCGGGCCCGGCACCCCCAACCAGTGCCGGAGAAAGCAAGCCGGAAGCAGCCGTAATAAAGCGACGCCCTGCCTGTGCTGGTGCGGCCCTGCAGAGGTGTGGGGCCGGGCCCTCCGCAGTGCCCAAGCGCTCCCAAAAAGTGCACGTGTGGCCCTGGGGGTGCAGGGCTGTGGGGTGGCTCCGCTCCCCCCACCCCGCAGCATCACGCATGGGGACCGCAAAGGGGTCGGAAAGCAGAGAGGGTGAGCTGGTTTGGGGCCTGAAAATGGAGAGCAGGTCTTGTGTTCGCGGGGCTTGAAAAGAGGCTCAGGGGGCTGACTTTGGGGCTGAGAAACAGCTTGAGTCGTGCGTTTTCAGGACCTGCCAGAGGGGACCGAGCGGTACGTTTTTGGGCTGAGGAGCAGAGGTGAAGTGCTGCATTTTTGGGACTCGAGAACAGGCTGAGCAGGTGGGTTTGTGGGCTCAGAAATGGGAGCCGGTTTGGGGGCCCAAAGCAGAAGCCAGTTTGGCTGTTTGCGCAGGGCGGGGGGAGGGCGTTGGGGGCTGCGGGGGAAAGCAGAGGGTGGGCAGGGTGCACGGACCCTCCCTGGAGGGTGGGGGTCTGGTCGCGTCGGAGCCCAGAGTTCGGGAGGCCGGCGTGCCCCGGGCCAGCCTCTCGGTCTGAGGTGGCCTCTGGGGGGAAGGGTGCTTTTCAGAGCCCGCACGCCCTCTTGGAGCCCAGCTCTTCTTTGTCCGCTGCTGAGAATAGTTCTTAAGTACTTAATCGTACAAACTAATGAATCTGTATTTCCACAGCGTCCAGCTGTGATGTTTAATAGTAATATTTTCAAGTTCTGACAGCGACCGCTTTCTGACCTTGTCGAAAGCCCAGACTGTGGCAAATAGCTGGAGCTCGTAAGGAGAAGGAGCTGAAATCCAGCGGAGCTTCGGTGCGGAGCCGGAGCTTCGGTTAGCCAGAGCTGTAGCGAGGAGGAGCTGGAAGGAGATGGGGTGTCCGCTGTCTGGAGCGTGCGTTAGCCAGAGGCAACGTTAGCTGAGCGGGGGCGGCCATGAGCCGGAGCGTCTATTCGCTGGAGCATCCGTCGGCCGGACTGCGCTCCCAGCGGGGCTGCAGAGCGGCCGGGCGCAGGCCGGGCTGTCCCCAGCAAGCGGCTCTGAGCAGCAGGGAGGCGAGCGGCCCTTCTGCCAGCGGGGAGCCTGGCCTCTTCCCTCGGGGATTAAATCCACGCCCTGCGCCCCTCCCTGCGTGGAGGGTGTCTCCCGGTCCCGTTCCTGGGGGTGGGGCGAGGTGGGGTGCCCCGGCTCTCCTGGGGCAGCCCCGCTGCGAGGGGCGCGGGCGAGGCGGCAGCGGGAGGCAGCGGTGTCTCCCCGGTACCTGGCAAAGGGGAGAGGGGCCGGTCGGTTGGAGCTGCCGGGGTGCACGGCCTGGCCCCGCAGGGCCCCTCTGGCAGAACCCTCCCCTGTGTTTTCCCCGTCGGCTGGGTGTGACAAACAGGATCATTTTTTGCCTCCTCTTTTCCCAGTGTCACCTTCGGCGTCACGTGAAGAAAATCCCGCGTGGTCGGTCCCGCTTGCCGCTCAGGGAATCGCGCGTATGGGGCCGGGGGAGCGGGGAGAAACCTTTGCGAGTTCAGGGACGCTGCAGATGCTCCACCTGAAACCCAGAGAAAAGGCAAATCTGCTGCCAGTGCAGAAAAGGTGATGAAGACTTGCAGGTAACAGAGCGTGCCTCGTTCCTGGGTTGGTCCCTTGGCAGTTCCGAAGGTTTTCCTTTCGGGTAAAAGAACGAACTTTCATCTCGGATAAATGAAGAGCTGCCTGTTACCTTCTTCAGGGTCAAGTGTTTCTCTTCTGTTTGTTCAGACTGACTTTATGGGCAAGTTGGCAAGAGCCTTTTCTTTTTATATGCACAACTACCCTGTTAGTGAACTATGGTGTCAGTAGAGTTAATTTTGGAGCACCTAGATGCCAGTAGAAATAGAATGAGTGAAATGTGATGGAAACTGACATTTCAACTTGATTTTTATTCCTTTTTTTTTTTTCATTAGAGTGTTGATGGCATGCTGTGCTGTGGGTCAATCCGCATTCTCTTCCGTGGAGCCTTCAGTCTAGGAGTTTTATGTAAAAAAAGTTTGTCCTTCCAAAAAAGGACTAGTCATTCCTAGGCTTGAGGTGTAGACTTGGAGGGTCTCTGAAGTCCGTGATCAGGATTACAGTGTTGCTGCTCTTTGTCTTCACTTTCGTGAATTTCCCCACTGCTCGGTGGTGGTTGGGAGCCCCGAGTTGTCATTTTTTTCCATCTCTAACACATTTTTTTCCCCCAAGGAGACGCTGCGTTTAAAAGGGAATGAGTGTCCTGGTTTCGTCTGGGATAGAGCTAATTTTCTTCCTAGTAGCTGGTATAGTGCTGTGTTTTGGATTTTAGGATGAGAATAATGTTGATAACACGGTGATGTTCTAGTTGTTGCTAAGAAATGCTTCCACTGGTCAAGGACTTTTGAGCTTCCCACGCTCTGCCGGGCGCACGAGAAACTGGGAGGGGACACGGCCAAAAGAGTTGATGGAAGCTGGCCAAAGGGCTATTCCGTGCCATCTGGCGTCACGCTCAGTATGGAGACTGGGGGGAGTTGGCCAGGGGATAGGGATCGCTGCTGGGGAGTGGCTGGGCATCGGTCGGCGGGTGGTGAGGGGTTGCATCCCTTGTTTTTTCCTGGGTTTTGTTCCTCTCTTGCTCTCTTGTTGTTTTCCTTCTCATGATAATTCATTCTTCTTCTTATTTTGTTCCAATGATTCAACTCTTCTTATCTGAGGCCACGAGTTTTCCGACTTTTGCTCCTTGGCTTCTTTCCCCCATCCCCCTGCCGGGGGAGGGTGAGCCAGCTGCTGGGTGGCACTTAATTGCCGACTGGGGCTAAACCACAACAGTTAGTTTCCTCCCAAACGTGTCCGTCGATACACTCGAGTGATGATTATTAAACCCACCAAAACGGCACCTGTCTTACAGATCTGGACTCCTTCTGAACACGTATCCATCGCACGCAAATGTCATTGGGCTACAGATCATCTGCACTTCACGCTTTGACAAGACGGCGTGCTGAGACAGGGATGAGCTCTGAAAGAAAAAAGGTACAAGGTCACGGGGTTTTTGGTCTGTTTTTTTGTGGGGGGCGCGTGTGTGTGGTTTAAAAAGAAGAGTGCGACGTTGAGTGGCGGCAGCCTGCAGAGCTCTCTTGCTGCCTGAGCTCTCCTTTTCTTCTCTCTCACTCCTCTTTCATGACTGTAATTGGAATTTGGACAACGGTAGAAGAGCAGGGAAGTTACTTGCCTGTGTAGACATGCTGGTAATCCCAGGAAGGTAAATGCTTGAAGCCGTAGTGAATAACTTGGCCGCAAGTAGAATTTCCGAAGGAAGAAAAACAAGGGGAAGCAAATAGCAAGTTACCGAGCAATTTGCGTGGGTCCACCACATGGCAGTTTTATTGCCAAACGCTGCTGGGCAGTATGCTCCAAGCGGCTCTTTTTTTGGTAAACGTGAGTTTTCAGGAAGTTCAGGGTTGCGCGTGGCAAAACGTGTCCCTCTGTTTATGTATGCCGCTACGTAAACGTCCAGCGGCGGGGCTGTTGTTCCCTGCTCTCGATACTGCCACGGTAGTGCTGCGGTATTTAGACCCAAGAGAGGGCTTTAGGAAGGGAAGGAGAATGCCTGTTTCCTGTGAGGGCTACGAATGCTGACCCTTTTCTCTGCCGCTTTCCCGTGCGCGCGATGAAGCGGTGTTATTTTTCTCCCTTGTTCCTGGTCTAAATAGTTCTGAAGCTGTCGCTGCTGTGGGATTGCAAGTGGTGTTTCTAGGTTTTTGTGGGGTTCTAGTTACGGATCGCTTCTCCTGTGGCGAAGTGTCAAGATACGGTTTTCAGTGTAAAGCTTCAGAAACTACATCCGCTGAAATCAGCGTAGGTGAAAGTGATGTTGCGCGTGCAGCTGTGCTCGCAGGGATGCTCGGCGGCTCCTCATCAAAACAGCGAGGGGCGTGTGGCCGTCCGGAGGGTTGTGCTCTGGGTCCGAGGGCGTGCCGTCTTCTTGCTGCGCATTTTGCTGCGTCTTTTTGCTGCGCAAACCAAAGCTGCCCGTGAGTCAAAAAAAGGCACGGTTGTCTAAAAAGTGCCCAAGCTCTAGCGGCCTGTATCGTCAACTGTTCCGAAGATGATGCAAAACACTTTTTCCTCCGCTCAGTTGTAGTCTTCACCAGCCTTCACCAAAAAAGGAAGCTTTAGATTCCTACCCAGCTTTATGCTAAAGGGTTTTTTTTCCTCTCTCAGCAGAATGTCAGCCGCCACCATTTCGCCGCGGTCGCCCTTTCTTCTGCCAGGAAAGCGCAAGACGGACGGAAAGGATCCGTAGTGGTCTGCAAGTCCACGGTACGTCTACGATGTGTGCCTGCGTTTTTCCTAAGGTACTCGTAGCGGGGACTTGAAAGTTAAGGTGAAGAATGTGCCAACTCTCCTCCTGTAGTTTTTCTGTGAAGTATTTCAACACAAATACTACAGATGGAAAAAGGCGTGTTCTGGAGCGTGCCTACGCAAAGCTGACTTCCCTCCGTTTCTTTTCTCTTCCCGAAAGCGTAATCTTCTGTTTCTGTGCGCTTCCTATGAAATGATACTGTGAAAATAATTTTGTACTAAAAGAGGAAAGAAACTGTTGGGAAGAGTTCAGGTGTTCAGAAGAAAGAGCCTTTGTTTTCCTGGGAAAAGCTTTCTGCTTTTTCAGTCAGTAAGGTTTTAAAATGTCTTGTAGCAGTACTTGAAAAGCCTTACTGCGATCCTAGCGTCCGTACGAAAAGCCGTCAAGGTCAAAGAAGAGACGTGGACAAAACGGGACAAATGGGCGTCGCTTCCGCGAGTTTTCCAGGCTTTCCCAAGAAGCGTTAGCAGCCTTGTAAGTACCGCCAGTGATGTGGTTTTGGTGAGTTACTGCTTCGAGAAGGTCCTTTTTCCTGAAGCTACGGTGTGTAGTTTTTGACTTCAGTTGGAAAGAGATTTTCCCGACTGGCAATCCTTCTCATTCAAAGAAGTTGCATTTGATGAACTTCCCATCGGAGCGGCTGGACGTGCCAGTAGAAGTCATCAGCAGCAAGACTTTTCACTCTCTTTAAAAACACCCAGAAAAGTGAATTTCCTTCCAAGGACCCAAGCCCAGCACGTCTTCCAAAAGTTGACGGCATCGCTGGTCTTTGGTTGTCGGTTGCAACAGCCGAGATATGATGGAAAGGCGTTCCTCTGCATGCTTCGGTACAGCCAAAAGCCATTAGCAAATCTGCCGGTCCCTTTTGGTAGCCTGATGTATTGCAGCACTGGGGATTTGATTTCTGCGCCTCCTCCCCTCCTCCCCCCCCAGTGAAACCGTCTGGGGGATCTCTTATCTCACTGACTTTTCTATCAAACGGAAACTTTAAAGAGAATTTAAAACGGTGTCATGGACAAAGCGACTGGCACTGTTGAAACTGTAACTGCCCAATAGCTGTGGCATGCAACTTAGGAGGTGTATTTCAGCAGTGAGGTATTTGTTCTCCATGTTTCAAGAGAGAGGCAACTGAACGTTACGGGGTTTTCCCCAGTATTTTGACGGCGTGCTCGGCAGTACTTTATTTCTGCCCCTCTTTCCATGGTGCGTTTCCCTGGCGCTTCAGTAGCGTCTCTCTTGGGCAGCGCAGCTGGGCAGATGTCACTAGGAGGGACATAGCGCACAACCCCCCCCGGTCACATAATAACCGTGCATTTTGGAGAGAGATGGTTTAACGGTATCCCAGCTGTGCAAGTTAAATGAATGCAAAAGGAAACTCAAATGCTTTTCTAGTGTGAGTCCTGTTGTTGGATGTATATAAACATACGGCCACCTTTTCAGCGTAGAGTGAATTACTGAGATGTGTTCTTTATTTTCCACGTTACTCTCTAAAGGTTTACACTTCCCTTTCAGCTTTCTTGACCGAGCCAGCAAGACGTGCAGCAGCAGCAGCGCGAGGGCTGTAGCCGTTGTGGTGGATCTGGATCCGTAAGCGTAGATTCTGATGACAGCCCGGTGAGGCTGCAGGACAAGGCCGGACCGTCTCCCTGCAGCAGTGCTGGAAGGAAGGGATGAGACGTTTTCCGAGAGCAGCAAGAGCGTTCACTTTTAGGTGAAGAAGGTGTTGAAAATCCTACCACTTGTTCTCAATAGGGATTTGAAGCGTTGCAGTCAGTGTAGCTGTTAAAGCGTGCGCTGTATCTGGAGCGGACCTGTTTCCCTAGAATCCTGCTTTAGCTCAGCTCCTCTCCTATCCCTTATTCCGACTGAATCCCTGTACTTTCTGCTGTGGTGTTTTTTTCATGTGCTGAAAGGGAATGTGGGGTTTTTGTTTTTCAGCGGTCTTGCTGTAAGCGTCTGGTGGTGCTCCCTAGATCCCCCGGGGCCAGGTTTCCCTGCGGGTCGTGAAGCATGGTGAGGGTCAGGGGCCAGCCCTGTGGCTGGAGGCTCCTGGCTCTGTGTGCGGTGGGTGCCCCGCAGGTGGTGGGGAGAGCCCGGGGCCGAGAGGGACCGGGGCCGTTTGTTGCCCTGGGGAGTCGGTCGCAGCGCGGGAAGGGAGGGGGAAGATGGCGGAGCAGAGGCCGAGCGAGAGACGTGGCACCGTCCTCGGGCACGCTCCCCTATGCCGTAGGGCGGCCACCAGGCTGCGGGACAGGGGCTGGGGGCTGCAAGCATTTGGGGGGCTGCCCCCCCTTTATTTTTCTAGCGGAGCTCCCCTTTTTTGGTGGGGCATGTACATATGTAAATGGCCTGATGAAGGTAAGGAGCTGGCAGTTGGGGCAGTTTCCCTTGTTTTGTTTGTCTTTTGGGTGTGACGAAGAAGAGGGGAGGCTGGGGAGTGATGATGTCTATTGGGGCACCCCGATGTCACTGGGGGGGACGATGGTGATGTGGCAGAGGAGCAGGTTGAGTGGGGGGAGGGGGGGGGTCACGGGACAGTTCACCCCCCCGAAAGGGGGGTGACAGCCCCCAAATGCCTGAGAATTGGTGGGGGAGGGATTAAATAATGAAAACCTGTAAATATGGGTGTGAGGCATTGAAGTAGAGAAAAATCTCTCCTTTTTATGTATATTGAAAAATTTTATGTATATATACGTAAAAAGATTTGACAAGAAAGCCCTCTGTCTACTCTCTTATAAGAAAGGATGGTAGAATATGAAAAAAATCTAAATCGAGGTATATAGGGTTATAAAATAGAAAAAGAACTCATATATATGACTAAAACAAGGAGTTTAAAAGTGCATAAAAAGAGGATGTAGATGAAGAAATTTTAAATGGCAACAAGGCAGAGCGAGTTCTCCCCAGCTGCAGTGCCGACTTCTGTCCACAGAGAGGCAGCAGCGAGCACAAAAAAAACCCCCCAACCAACCGCTATCGCGCATGCGCGGCTCCCCGGCTGCAGTACCGCCGTTGTTCCCCTGGGCGGCAGTAGAGAGCACGGGAAAATGCGCCACCGCGCATGCGCCGGGCCGCACCAGCAGTACCGACGTTTGTCCACGGGGCGGCAGGAGCGAGCACAACGAAAAAGCGGCACCGCGCATGCGTGGCTCCTAGGCTGCAGTACCGCCTTTTGGTCACCGGGCAACAGCAGCGAGGACAAAACGAATGCTTCAGCGCGCATGCGCGCGTCCTCAGCCGCAGTACCGACTGTTGTCCACAGGGCGGCAGCAGCGAGGTCGGGCGAAGGCGCCACCGCGCATGCGCGGCTCCCCAGCTGCAGTACCGAGCTTTGTCCACAGGGCGGCAGGGGCGAGCACCTGAGAATGCGGCACCGCGCATGCGCGGCTCCACAGCTGCAGTACCGAGTTTTGGTCACGGGGCGGCAGCAGCGAGCACAACACAAATGCGCCACTGCGCATGCGCGGCGCCCGGGCTGCAATACCGACATTTGTCCACCGGGCTGCAGCAGCGAGCCAAAAAGACCCACCGCGCATGCGCAGATCCCCATCTGCAGTAGCGACCCTGTTCCCCTGAGCGACAGCAGCGAGCACTTTAAAATGCGCCACTGCGCAACGCGGCTCCCCACCTGCAGTACCGACTTTTGTCCACCCGGCGGCAGAGGCGAGCAGAAAAAAAGCGCCACCGCGCATGCGCGACTCCTAGCTGCAGTACCGACCTCTGTTCGCACGGCGGCAGCAGCGAGCTCGGCAAAAAATGCACCACCGCGCATGCGCAGCTCCGCAGCTGCAGTACTGCATCTCGTCCACGCGGAGGCAGCAGCGAGCAGCAAAAAAAGCACCACTGCGCATGCGCGGGTCCCCAGCTGCAATATCGACTTTTGTCCACACGGGGGCAGCAGCGAGTACCAAAAAAATTGCACCACTGCGCATGCGCTGCTCCCCGGCTGCAGTACCGAGTGCTGTACACCGGGCGGCAGCAGCGAGCTCGGGAAAAATGCGCTACCGCGCATGCGCTACGCCCTAGCTGCAGTACCGATATTTGTCCACACGGTGGCAGCGGCGAGCTCGGGAAAATGCAGCACCGCGCATGCGCGGCTCCCCAGCTGCAGTACCGACCTTTGTCCACCGCGCGGCAGCAGCGAGCACACACAAACAATATTGTGCCAGTGCGCATGCGCGCCTCCCTAGCTGCAGTACCGACTTTTGTCCAGACGGCGGCAGCGGCGAGCTCGGGAAAATGCGCCACCGCGCCTCCCTGGCTGCAGTACTGAATTTTGTCCATCCCGCGGCAGCAGCGAGCTGGGGGGAAATGCGCCACGGCGCATGCGCGGGTGCCCGTCTGCAGTACTGCATTATGTCCGCACGGCGGCAGCAGCGAGCACGAAAATAAATGGCACCACTGCGCATGCGCGGCTCCCAGGCTGCAGTACCGACCTTTGTCCACCTGGTGGCAGCAGCGAGCTCGGGAAAATGCACCACTGCGCATGCGCGGCTCCCCAGCTGCAGTACTGCATTCTGTCCACACGGCGGCAGCAGCGAGCACCAAAAAAATTGCACCACTGCGCATGCGCGGCTCCCCAGCTGCAGTACCGACTTTTGTCCACACGGTGGCAGCGGCGAGCTCGGGAAAATGCGCCACGGCGCATGCGCGGCTCCCCAGCTGCAGTACCGACATTCATCCACTGAGCGGCAGCAGCGAGCTCGGGAAAATGCGCCATCGCGCATGCGCGGCTCCCCCCCTGAGGTACTGACGTTTGGTCGTCGGGACGGTCGGAAGCCGGAACTGCAGCTCGGCACCGCGCATGCGTGTGCGCGCACCAGCGGCTCTGCCATCCCAGAGGGGAGTCCCCGCGTCCGGCTCTGCTCTCGCACGCTGCCGGTCATCGGCAAGTAAAAGTTCTGGGCTTGGCTTTGGCATTGTCCTGTAAGGGAA
>NW_027328493.1:0-22500 GCF_034638445.1 Ciconia boyciana
CCGGGCTCCCGGAGAGTGAGATACAGAATGTTGCCCCATTACGAGCCACAGATTAAGCAGACCGTGAATGTCTGTGCGGCAGCGAATGCAGTTCCAAGGGACAGTTACATCCAGCTACAGCTTTCGGTGCTGGCAGCTTTCTTGTGGGCGCAATCGCTGGACGTTTCGAATTTGGCATCCAGGATCCCGGAGAGTGAGATACAGAATGTTGCCCCATTACGAACCACAGCTTTTGCAGAGCGCGAATGTCTGTGCGGCAGCGAATGCAGTTCCAAGGGACACTGAAAACCAGCTACAGCTTTCAGTGCTGGCAGCTTTCTTGTGGGCGCAATCACTGGACGTGTCGAATTTGGCAGCCAGGATCCCGGAGAGTGAGATACAGAATGTTGCCCCATAACGAACCACAGCTTTTGCAGAGCGCGAATGTCTGTGCGGCAGCGAATGCAGTTCCAAGGGACAGTTACAACCAGCTACAGCTTTCGGTGCTGGCAGCTTTCTTGTGGGCGCAATCGCTGGACGTTTCGAATTTGGCATCCAGGATCCCGGAGAGTGAGATACAGAATGTTGCCCCACTACGAACCACAGCTTTTGCAGAGCGCGAATGTCTGTGCGGCAGCGAATGCAGTTCCAAGGGACAGTGAAAACCAGCTACAGCTTTCGGTGCTGGCAGCTTTCTTGTGGGCGCAATCGCTGGACGTTTCGAATTTGGCATCCAGGATCCCGGAGAGTGAGATACAGAATGTTGCCCCATTACGAACCACAGCTTTTGCAGAGCGCGAATGTCTGTGCGGCAGCGAATGCAGTTCCAAGGGACAGTTACATCCAGCTACAGCTTTCGGTGCTGGCAGCTTTCTTGTGGGCGCAATCGCTGGACGTTTCGAATTTGGCATCCAGGATCCCGGAGAGTGAGATACAGAATGTTGCCCCATTACGAACCACAGCTTTTGCAGACCGTGAATGTCTGTGCGACAGCGAATGCAGTTCCAAGGGACAGTTACATCCAGCTACAGCTTTCGGTGCTGGCAGCTTTCTTGTGGGCGCAATCGCTGGACGTTTCGAATTTGGCATCCAGGATCCCGGAGAGTGAGATACAGAATGTTGCCCCATTACGAACCACAGCTTTTGCAGAGCGCGAATGTCTGTGCGGCAGCGAATGCAGTTCCAAGGGACAGTGAAAACCAGCTACAGCTTTCGGTGCTGGCAGCTTTCTTGTGGGCGCAATCGCTGGACGTTTCGAATTTGGCATCCAGGATCCCGGAGAGTGAGATACAGAATGTTGCCCCATTACGAGCCACAGCTTAAGCAGACCGTGAATGTCTGTGCGGCAGCGAATGCAGTTCCAAGGGACAGTGAAAACCAGCTACAGCTTTCGGTGCTGGCAGCTTTCTTGTGGGCGCAATCGCTGGACGTTTCGAATTTGGCATCCAGGCTCCGGGAGAGTGAGATACAGAGTGTTGCCCCATTACGAACCACAGCTTTTGCAGAGCGCGAATGTCTGTGCGGCAGCGAATGCAGTTCCAAGGGACAGTGAAAACCAGCTACAGCTTTCAGTGCTGGCAGCTTTCTTGTGGGCGCAATCACTGGACGTGTCGAATTTGGCAGCCAGGATCCCGGAGAGTGAGATACAGAATGTTGCCCCATAACGAACCACAGCTTTTGCAGAGCGCGAATGTCTGTGCGGCAGCGAATGCAGTTCCAAGGGACAGTTACATCCAGCTACAGCTTTCGGTGCTGGCAGCTTTCTTGTGGGCGCAATCGCTGGACGTTTCGAATTTGGCATCCAGGATCCCGGAGAGTGAGATACAGAATGTTGCCCCATAACGAACCACAGCTTTTGCAGAGCGCTTATGTCTGTGCGGCAGCGAATGCGGTTCCAAGGGACAGTTACTTCCAGCTACATCTTTCGGTGCTGGCAGCTTTCTTGTGGGCGCAATCGCTGGACGTTTCGAATTTGGCATCCAGGATCCCGGAGAGTGAGATACAGAATGTTGCCCCATTACGAGCCACAGCTTAAGCAGACCGTGAATGTCTGTGCGGCAGCGAATGCAGTTCCAAGGGACAGTGAAAACCAGCTACAGCTTTCGGTGCTGGCAGCTTTCTTGTGGGCGCAATCGCTGGACGTTTCGAATTTGGCATCCAGGATCCCGGAGAGTGAGATACAGAATGTTGCCCCATTACGAACCACAGCTTTTGCAGAGCGCGAATGTCTGTGCGGCAGCGAATGCAGTTCCAAGGGACAGTGAAAACCAGCTACAGCTTTCGGTGCTGGCAGCTTTCTTGTGGGCGCAATCGCTGGACGTTTCGAATTTGGCATCCAGGATCCCGGAGAGTGAGATACAGAATGTTGCCCCACTACGAACCACAGCTTTTGCAGAGCGCGAATGTCTGTGCGGCAGCGAATGCAGTTCCAAGGGACAGTGAAAACCAGCTACAGCTTTCGGTGCTGGCAGCTTTCTTGTGGGCGCAATCGCTGGACGTTTCGAATTTGGCAGCCGGGCTCCGGAGAGTGAGATACAGAGTGTTGCCCCATTACGAACCACAGCTTTTGCAGAGCGCGAATGTCTGTGCGGCAGCGAATGCAGTTCCAAGGGACAGTTACATCCAGCTACAGCTTTCGGTGCTGGCAGCTTTCTTGTGGGCGCAATCGCTGGACGTTTCGAATTTGGCATCCAGGATCCCGGAGAGTGAGATACAGAATGTTGCCCCATTACGAACCACAGCTTTTGCAGAGCGCGAATGTCTGTGCGGCAGCGAATGCAGTTCCAAGGGACAGTGAAAACCAGCTACAGCTTTCGGTGCTGGCAGCTTTCTTGTGGGCGCAATCGCTGGACGTTTCGAATTTGGCATCCAGGATCCCGGAGAGTGAGATACAGAATGTTGCCCCATTACGAGCCACAGCTTAAGCAGACCGTGAATGTCTGTGCGGCAGCGAATGCAGTTCCAAGGGACAGTGAAAACCAGCTACAGCTTTCGGTGCTGGCAGCTTTCTTGTGGGCGCAATCGCTGGACGTTTCGAATTTGGCAGCCGGGCTCCGGGAGAGTGAGATACAGAATGTTGCCCTATTACGAACCACAGCTTTTGCAGAGCGCGAATGTCTGTGCGGCAGCGAATGCAGTTCCAAGGGACAGTTAAAACCAGCTACAGCTTTCGGTGCTGGCAGCTTTCTTGTGGGCGCAATCGCTGGACGTTTCGAATTTGGCAGCCGGGCTCCGGGAGAGTGAGATACAGAATGTTGCCCCATTACGAACCACAGCTTTTGCAGAGCGCGAATGTCTGTGCGGCAGCGAATGCAGTTCCAAGGGACAGTGAAAACCAGCTACAGCTTTCGGTGCTGGCAGCTTTCTTGTGGGCGCAATCGCTGGACGTTTCGAATTTGGCATCCAGGATCCCGGAGAGTGAGATACAGAATGTTGCCCCATTACGAACCACAGCTTTTGCAGACCGCGAATGTCTGTGCGGCAGCGAATGCAGTTCCAAGGGACAGTGAAAACCAGCTACAGCTTTCGGTGCTGGCAGCTTTCTTGTGGGCGCAATCGCTGGACGTTTCGAATTTGGCATCCAGGATCCCGGAGAGTGAGATACAGAATGTTGCCCCATAACGAACCACAGCTTTTGCAGAGCGCGAATGTCTGTGCGGCAGCGAATGCAGTTCCAAGGGACAGTTAAAACCAGCTACAGCTTTCGGTGCTGGCAGCTTTCTTGTGGGCGCAATCGCTGGACGTTTCGAATTTGGCATCCAGGATCCCGGAGAGTGAGATACAGAATGTTGCCCCATTACTATCCACAGCTTAAGCAGACCGTGAATGTCTGTGCGGCAACGAATGCAGTTCCAAGGGACAGTGAAAACCAGCTACAGCTTTCGGTGCTGGCAGCTTTCTTGTGGGCGCAATCGCTGGACGTTTCGAATTTGGCATCCAGGATCCCGGAGAGTGAGATACAGAATGTTGCCCCATAACGAACCACAGCTTTTGCAGAGCGCGAATGTCTGTGCGGCAGCGAATGCAGTTCCAAGGGACAGTGAAAACCAGCTACAGCTTTCGGTGCTGGCAGCTTTCTTGTGGGCGCAATCGCTGGACGTTTCGAATTTGGCATCCAGGATCCCGGAGAGTGAGATACAGAATGTTGCCCCATTACGAGCCACAGATTAAGCAGACCGTGAATGTCTGTGCGGCAGCGAATGCAGTTCCAAGGGACAGTGAAAACCAGCTACAGCTTTCGGTGCTGGCAGCTTTCTTGTGGGCGCAATCGCTGGACGTTTCGAATTTGGCATCCAGGATCCCGGAGAGTGAGATACAGAATGTTGCCCCATAACGAACCACAGCTTTTGCAGAGCGCGAATGTCTGTGCGGCAGCGAATGCAGTTCCAAGGGACAGTTACATCCAGCTACAGCTTTCGGTGCTGGCAGCTTTCTTGTGGGCGCAATCGCTGGACGTTTCGAATTTGGCATCCAGGATCCCGGAGAGTGAGATACAGAATGTTGCCCCATTACGAGCCACAGCTTTTGCAGACCGTGAATGTCTGTGCGGCAGCGAATGCAGTTCCAAGGGACAGTGAAAACCAGCTACAGCTTTCGGTGCTGGCAGCTTTCTTGTGGGCGCAATCGCTGGACGTTTCGAATTTGGCAGCCGGGCTCCGGGAGAGTGAGATACAGAATGTTGCCCCATTACGAACCACAGCTTTTGCAGAGCGCGAATGTCTGTGCGGCAGCGAATGCAGTTCCAAGGGACAGTTACATCCAGCTACAGCTTTCGGTGCTGGCAGCTTTCTTGTGGGCGCAATCGCTGGACGTTTCGAATTTGGCATCCAGGATCCCGGAGAGTGAGATACAGAATGTTGCCCCATAACGAACCACAGCTTTTGCAGAGCGCTTATGTCTGTGCGGCAGCGAATGCGGTTCCAAGGGACAGTTACTTCCAGCTACAGATTTCGGTGCTGGCAGCTTTCTTGTGGGCGCAATCGCTGGACGTTTCGAATTTGGCATCCAGGATCCCGGAGAGTGAGATACAGAATGTTGCCCCATTACGAGCCACAGCTTTTGCAGACCGTGAATGTCTGTGCGGCAGCGAATGCAGTTCCAAGGGACAGTGAAAACCAGCTACAGCTTTCGGTGCTGGCAGCTTTCTTGTGGGCGCAATCGCTGGACGTTTCGAATTTGGCATCCAGGATCCGGGAGAGTGAGATACAGAGTGTTGCCCCATTACGAACCACAGCTTTTGCAGAGCGCGAATGTCTGTGCGGCAGCGAATGCAGTTCCAAGGGACAGTTACATCCAGCTACAGCTTTCGGTGCTGGCAGCTTTCTTGTGGGCGCAATCGCTGGACGTTTCGAATTTGGCAGCCGGGCTCCGGGAGAGTGAGATACAGAGTGTTGCCCCATTACGAACCACAGCTTTTGCAGAGCGCGAATGTCTGTGCGGCAGCGAATGCAGTTCCAAGGGACAGTTACAACCAGCTACAGCTTTCGGTGCTGGCAGCTTTCTTGTGGGCGCAATCGCTGGACGTTTCGAATTTGGCATCCAGGATCCCGGAGAGTGAGATACAGAATGTTGCCCCACTACGAACCACAGCTTTTGCAGAGCGCGAATGTCTGTGCGGCATCGAATGCAGTTCCAAGGGACAGTTAAAACCAGCTACAGCTTTCGGTGCTGGCAGCTTTCTTGTGGGCGCAATCGCTGGACGTTTCGAATTTGGCATCCAGGATCCCGGAGAGTGAGATACAGAATGTTGCCCCATTACGAGCCACAGCTTTTGCAGACCGTGAATGTCTGTGCGGCAGCGAATGCAGTTCCAAGGGACAGTGAAAACCAGCTACAGCTTTCGGTGCTGGCAGCTTTCTTGTGGGCGCAATCGCTGGACGTTTCGAATTTGGCATCCAGGATCCCGGAGAGTGAGATACAGAATGTTGCCCCATTACGAACCACAGCTTTTGCAGAGCGCGAATGTCTGTGCGGCAGCGAATGCAGTTCCAAGGGACAGTGAAAACCAGCTACAGCTTTCGGTGCTGGCAGCTTTCTTGTGGGCGCAATCGCTGGACGTTTCGAATTTGGCATCCAGGATCCCGGAGAGTGAGATACAGAATGTTGCCCCATTACGAGCCACAGCTTAAGCAGACCGTGAATGTCTGTGCGGCAGCGAATGCAGTTCCAAGGGACAGTGAAAACCAGCTACAGCTTTCGGTGCTGGCAGCTTTCTTGTGGGCGCAATCGCTGGACGTTTCGAATTTGGCATCCAGGATCCCGGAGAGTGAGATACAGAATGTTGCCCCATTACGAACCACAGCTTTTGCAGAGCGCGAATGTCTGTGCGGCAGCGAATGCAGTTCCAAGGGACAGTGAAAACCAGCTACAGCTTTCGGTGCTGGCAGCTTTCTTGTGGGCGCAATCGCTGGACGTTTCGAATTTGGCATCCAGGATCCCGGAGAGTGAGATACAGAATGTTGCCCCATTACGAGCCACAGCTTTTGCAGAGCGCAAATGTCTGTGCGGCAGCGAATGCAGTTCCAAGGGACAGTTACATCCAGCTACAGCTTTCGGTGCTGGCAGCTTTCTTGTGGGCGCAATCGCTGGACGTTTCGAATTTGGCAGCCGGGCTCCGGGAGAGTGAGATACAGAGTGTTGCCCCATAACGAACCACAGCTTTTGCAGAGCGCGAATGTCTGTGCGGCATCGAATGCAGTTCCAAGGGACAGTTAAAACCAGCTACAGCTTTCGGTGCTGGCAGCTTTCTTGTGGGCGCAATCGCTGGACGTTTCGAATTTGGCATCCAGGATCCCGGAGAGTGAGATACAGAATGTTGCCCCATTACGAGCCACAGATTAAGCAGACCGTGAATGTCTGTGCGGCATCGAATGCAGTTCCAAGGGACAGTTACATCCAGCTACATCTTTCGGTGCTGGCAGCTTTCTTGTGGGCGCAATCACTGGACGTGTCGAATTTGGCAGCCAGGATCCCGGAGAGTGAGATACAGAATGTTGCCCCATAACGAACCACAGCTTTTGCAGAGCGCGAATGTCTGTGCGGCAGCGAATGCAGTTCCAAGGGACAGTGAAAACCAGCTACAGCTTTCGGTGCTGGCAGCTTTCTTGTGGGCGCAATCGCTGGACGTTTCGAATTTGGCATCCAGGATCCCGGAGAGTGAGATACAGAATGTTGCCCCATTACGAACCACAGCTTTTGCAGAGCGCGAATGTCTGTGCGGCAGCGAATGCAGTTCCAAGGGACAGTGAAAACCAGCTACAGCTTTCGGTGCTGGCAACTTTCTTGTGGGCGCAATCGCTGGACGTTTCGAATTTGGCATCCAGGATCCAGAGAGTGAGATACAGAATGTTGCCCCATAACGAACCACAGCTTTTGCAGAGCGCTTATGTCTGTCCGGCAGCGAATGCAGTTCCAAGGGACAGTTACTTCCAGCTACAGATTTCGGTGCTGGCAGCTTTCTTGTGGGCGCAATCGCTGGACGTTTCGAATTTGGCAGCCGGGCTCCGGGAGAGTGAGATACAGAGTGTTGCCCCATTACGAACCACAGCTTTTGCAGAGCGCGAATGTCTGTGCGGCAGCGAATGCAGTTCCAAGGGACAGTGAAAACCAGCTACAGCTTTCGGTGCTGGCAGCTTTCTTGTGGGCGCAATCGCTGGACGTTTCGAATTTGGCATCCAGGATCCCGGAGAGTGAGATACAGAATGTTGCCCCATTACTATCCACAGCTTAAGCAGACCGTGAATGTCTGTGCGGCAGCGAATGCAGTTCCAAGGGACAGTGAAAACCAGCTACAGCTTTCGGTGCTGGCAGCTTTCTTGTGGGCGCAATCGCTGGACGTTTCGAATTTGGCATCCAGGATCCCGGAGAGTGAGATACAGAATGTTGCCCCATTACGAGCCACAGCTTTTGCAGAGCGCGAATGTCTGTGCGGCAGCGAATGCAGTTCCAAGGGACAGTTACATCCAGCTACAGCTTTCGGTGCTGGCAGCTTTCTTGTGGGCGCAATCGCTGGACGTTTCGAATTTGGCAGCCGGGATCCCGGAGAGTGAGATACAGAATGTTGCCCCATTACGAACCACAGCTTTTGCAGAGCGCGAATGTCTGTGCGGCAGCGAATGCAGTTCCAAGGGACAGTGAAAACCAGCTACAGCTTTCGGTGCTGGCAGCTTTCTTGTGGGCGCAATCGCTGGACGTTTCGAATTTGGCATCCAGGATCCCGGAGAGTGAGATACAGAATGTTGCCCCATTACGAACCACAGCTTAAGCAGACCGTGAATGTCTGTGCGGCAGCGAATGCAGTTCCAAGGGACAGTGAAAACCAGCTACAGCTTTCGGTGCTGGCAGCTTTCTTGTGGGCGCAATCGCTGGACGTTTCGAATTTGGCAGCCGGGCTCCGGGAGAGTGAGATACAGAGTGTTGCCCCATTACGAACCACAGCTTTTGCAGAGCGCGAATGTCTGTGCGGCAGCGAATGCAGTTCCAAGGGACAGTGAAAACCAGCTACAGCTTTCGGTGCTGGCAGCTTTCTTGTGGGCGCAATCGCTGGACGTTTCGAATTTGGCATCCAGGATCCCGGAGAGTGAGATACAGAATGTTGCCCCATTACGAACCACAGCTTTTGCAGAGCGCGAATGTCTGTGCGGCAGCGAATGCAGTTCCAAGGGACAGTTACATCCAGCTACATCTTTCGGTGCTGGCAGCTTTCTTGTGGGCGCAATCGCTGGACGTTTCGAATTTGGCATCCAGGATCCCGGAGAGTGAGATACAGAATGTTGTCCCATAAAGAACCACAGCTTTTGCAGAGCGCGAATGTCTGTGCGGCAGCGAATGCAGTTCCAAGGGACAGTGAAAACCAGCTACAGCTTTCGGTGCTGGCAGCTTTCTTGTGGGCGCAATCGCTGGACGTTTCGAATTTGGCATCCAGGATCCCGGAGAGTGAGATACAGAATGTTGCCCCATTACGAACCACAGATTAAGCAGACCGTCAATGTCTGTGCGGCAGCGAATGCAGTTCCAAGGGACAGTGAAAACCAGCTACAGCTTTCGGTGCTGGCAGCTTTCTTGTGGGCGCAATCGCTGGACGTTTCGAATTTGGCATCCAGGATCCCGGAGAGTGAGATACAGAATGTTGCCCCACTACGAACCACAGCTTTTGCAGAGCGCGAATGTCTGTGCGGCAGCGAATGCAGTTCCAAGGGACAGTGAAAACCAGCTACAGCTTTCGGTGCTGGCAGCTTTCTTGTGGGCGCAATCGCTGGACGTTTCGAATTTGGCATCCAGGATCCCGGAGAGTGAGATACAGAATGTTGCCCCACTACGAACCACAGCTTTTGCAGAGCGCGAATGTCTGTGCGGCATCGAATGCAGTTCCAAGGGACAGTTACATCCAGCTACAGCTTTCGGTGCTGGCAGCTTTCTTGTGGGCGCAATCGCTGGACGTTTCGAATCTGGCAGCCGGGCTCCGGGAGAGTGAGATACAGAGTGTTGCCCCATAAAGAACCACAGCTTTTGCAGAGCGCGAATGTCTGTGCGGCAGCGAATGCAGTTCCAAGGGACAGTGAAAACCAGCTACAGCTTTCGGTGCTGGCAGCTTTCTTGTGGGCGCAATCGCTGGACGTTTCGAATTTGGCATCCAGGATCCCGGAGAGTGAGATACAGAATGTTGCCCCATTACGAACCACAGCTTAAGCAGACCGTGAATGTCTGTGCGGCAGCGAATGCAGTTCCAAGGGACAGTGAAAACCAGCTACAGCTTTCGGTGCTGGCAGCTTTCTTGTGGGCGCAATCGCTGGACGTTTCGAATTTGGCATCCAGGATCCCGGAGAGTGAGATACAGAATGTTGCCCCATTACGAACCACAGCTTTTGCAGAGCGCGAATGTCTGTGCGGCAGCGAATGCAGTTCCAAGGGACAGTTACATCCAGCTACAGCTTTCGGTGCTGGCAGCTTTCTTGTGGGCGCAATCGCTGGACGTTTCGAATTTGGCAGCCGGGCTCCGGGAGAGTGAGATACAGAGTGTTGCCCCATAAAGAACCACAGCTTTTGCAGAGCGCGAATGTCTGTGCGGCAGCGAATGCAGTTCCAAGGGACAGTGAAAACCAGCTACAGCTTTCGGTGCTGGCAGCTTTCTTGTGGGCGCAATCGCTGGACGTTTCGAATTTGGCAGCCGGGCTCCGGGAGAGTGAGGTACAGAATGTTGCCCCAATACGAACCACAGCTTTTGCAGACCGCGAATGTCTGTGCGGCAGCGAATGCAGTTCCAAGGGACAGTGAAAACCAGCTACAGCTTTCGGTGCTGGCAGCTTTCTTGTGGGCGCAATCGCTGGACGTTTCGAATTTGGCATCCAGGATCCCGGAGAGTGAGATACAGAATGTTGCCCCATAACGAACCACAGCTTTTGCAGAGCGCGAATGTCTGTGCGGCAGCGAATGCAGTTCCAAGGGACAGTGAAAACCAGCTACAGCTTTCGGTGCTGGCAGCTTTCTTGTGGGCGCAATCGCTGGACGTTTCGAATTTGGCAGCCGGGCTCCCGGAGAGTGAGATACAGAATGTTGCCCCATTACGAACCACAGCTTTTGCAGAGCGCGAATGTCTGTGCGGCAGCGAATGCAGTTCCAAGGGACAGTTACATCCAGCTACAGCTTTCGGTGCTGGCAGCTTTCTTGTGGGCGCAATCGCTGGACGTTTCGAATTTGGCAGCCGGGCTCCGGGAGAGTGAGATACAGAATGTTGCCCTATTACGAACCACAGCTTTTGCAGAGCGCGAATGTCTGTGCGGCAACGAATGCAGTTCCAAGGGACACTGAAAACCAGCTACAGCTTTCGGTGCTGGCAGCTTTCTTGTGGGCGCAATCGCTGGACGTTTCGAATTTGGCATCCAGGATCCCGGAGAGTGAGATACAGAATGTTGCCCCATAACGAACCACAGCTTTTGCAGAGCGCGAATGTCTGTGCGGCAGCGAATGCAGTTCCAAGGGACAGTGAAAACCAGCTACAGCTTTCGGTGCTGGCAGCTTTCTTGTGGGCGCAATCGCTGGACGTTTCGAATTTGGCATCCAGGATCCCGGAGAGTGAGATACAGAATGTTGCCCCATTACGAGCCACAGCTTAAGCAGACCGTGAATGTCTGTGCGGCAGCGAATGCAGTTCCAAGGGACAGTGAAAACCAGCTACAGCTTTCGGTGCTGGCAGCTTTCTTGTGGGCGCAATCGCTGGACGTTTCGAATTTGGCATCCAGGATCCCGGAGAGTGAGATACAGAATGTTGCCCCATAACGAACCACAGCTTTTGCAGAGCGCGAATGTCTGTGCGGCAGCGAATGCAGTTCCAAGGGACAGTTAAAACCAGCTACAGCTTTCGGTGCTGGCAGCTTTCTTGTGGGCGCAATCGCTGGACGTTTCGAATTTGGCATCCAGGATCCCGGAGAGTGAGATACAGAATGTTGCCCCATTACGAGCCACAGCTTAAGGAGACCGTGAATGTCTGTGCGACAGCGAATGCAGTTCCAAGGGACAGTGAAAACCAGCTACAGCTTTCGGTGCTGGCAGCTTTCTTGTGGGCGCAATCGCTGGACGTTTCGAATTTGGCATCCAGGATCCCGGAGAGTGAGATACAGAGTGTTGCCCCATTACGAACCACAGCTTTTGCAGAGCGCGAATGTCTGTGCGGCATCGAATGCAGTTCCAAGGGACAGTTACATCCAGCTACAGCTTTCGGTGCTGGCAGCTTTCTTGTGGGCGCAATCGCTGGACGTTTCGAATTTGGCAGCCGGGCTCCGGAGTGTGAGATACAGAGTGTTGTCCCATAAAGAACCACAGCTTTTGCAGAGCGCGAATGTCTGTGCGGCAGCGAATGCAGTTCCAAGGGACAGTTACATCCAGCTACAGCTTTCGGTGCTGGCAGCTTTCTTGTGGGCGCAATCGCTGGACGTTTCGAATTTGGCAGCCGGGCTCCGGGAGAGCGAGATACAGAATGTTGCCCTATTACGAACCACAGCTTTTGCAGAGCGCGAATGTCTGTGCGGCAGCGAATGCAGTTCCAAGGGACAGTGAAAACCAGCTACAGCTTTCGGTGCTGGCAGCTTTCTTGTGGGCGCAATCGCTGGACGTTTCGAATTTGGCATCCAGGATCCCGGAGAGTGAGATACAGAATGTTGCCCCATAACGAACCACAGCTTTTGCAGAGCGCTTATGTCTGTGCGGCAGCGAATGCAGTTCCAAGGGACAGTGAAAACCAGCTACAGCTTTCGGTGCTGGCAGCTTTCTTGTGGGCGCAATCGCTGGACGTTTCGAATTTGGCACCCGGGCTCCGGGAGAGTGAGATACAGAGTGTTGCCCCATTACGAACCACAGCTTTTGCAGAGCGCGAATGTCTGTGCGGCAGCGAATGCAGTTCCAAGGGACAGTGACAACCAGCTACAGCTTTCGGTGCTGGCAGCTTTCTTGTGGGCGCAATCGCTGGACGTTTCGAATTTGGCACCCCTGCTCGGGAGAGTGAGATACAGAGTGTTGCCCCACTACGAACCACAGCTTTTGCAGAGCGCGAATGTCTGTGCGGCAGCGAATGCAGTTCCAAGGGACAGTGAAAACCAGCTACAGCTTTCGGTGCTGGCAGCTTTCTTGTGGGCGCAATCGCTGGACGTTTCGAATTTGGCATCCAGGATCCCGGAGAGTGAGATACAGAATGTTGCCCCACTACGAACCACAGCTTTTGCAGAGCGCGAATGTCTGTGCGGCAGCGAATGCAGTTCCAAGGGACAGTTACATCCAGCTACAGCTTTCGGTGCTGGCAGCTTTCTTGTGGGCGCAATCGCTGGACGTTTCGAATTTGGCAGCCGGGATCCCGGAGAGTGAGATACAGAATGTTGCCCCATTACGAACCACAGCTTTTGCAGAGCGCGAATGTCTGTGCGGCAGCGAATGCAGTTCCAAGGGACAGTGAAAACCAGCTACAGCTTTCGGTGCTGGCAGCTTTCTTGTGGGCGCAATCGCTGGACGTTTCGAATTTGGCAGCCGGGCTCCGGGAGAGTGAGATACACAGTGTTTCCGCGTTACGAACCACAGCTTTTGCAGAGCGTGAATGTCTGTGCGGCAGCGAATGCAGTTCCAAGGGACAGTGAAAACCAGCTACAGCTTTCGGTGCTGGCAGCTTTCTTGTGGGCGCAATCGCTGGACGTTTCGAATTTGGCAGCCGGGCTCCGGGAGAGTGAGATACAGAATGTTGCCCCATTACGAACCACAGCTTTTGCAGAGCGCGAATGTCTGTGCGGCAGCGAATGCAGTTCCAAGGGACAGTGAAAACCAGCTACAGCTTTCGGTGCTGGCAGCTTTCTTGTGGGCGCAATCGCTGGACGTTTCGAATTTGGCAGCTGGGCTCAAGGAGAGTGAGATACAGAATGTTGCCCCATTACGAACCACAGCTTTTGCAGAGCGCGAATGTCTGTGCGGCAGCGAATGCAGTTCCAAGGGACAGTGAAAACCAGCTACAGCTTTCGGTGCTGGCAGCTTTCTTGTGGGCGCAATCGCTGGACGTTTCGAATTTGGCATCCAGGCTCCGGGAGAGTGAGATA
Source organism: Ciconia boyciana (assembly GCF_034638445.1). NCBI lineage: Eukaryota > Metazoa > Chordata > Aves > Ciconiiformes > Ciconiidae > Ciconia > Ciconia boyciana. The sequence goes on from NW_027328493.1 coordinate 13,548, forward strand.
CAGAATGTTGCCCCATTACGAACCACAGCTTTTGCAGAGCGCGAATGTCTGTGCGGCAGCGAATGCAGTTCCAAGGGACAGTGAAAACCAGCTACAGCTTTCGGTGCTGGCAGCTTTCTTGTGGGCGCAATCGCTGGACGTTTCGAATTTGGCATCCAGGATCCCGGAGAGTGAGATACAGAATGTTGCCCCACTACGAACCACAGCTTTTGCAGAGCGCGAATGTCTGTGCGGCAGCGAATGCAGTTCCAAGGGACAGTTACATCCAGCTACAGCTTTCGGTGCTGGCAGCTTTCTTGTGGGCGCAATCGCTGGACGTTTCGAATTTGGCATCCGGGCTCTCGGAGAGTGAGATACAGAATGTTGCCCCATTACGAACCACAGCTTTTGCAGAGCGCGAATGTCTGTGCGGCATCGAATGCAGTTCCAAGGGACAGTTACATCCAGCTACAGCTTTCGGTGCTGGCAGCTTTCTTGTGGGCGCAATCGCTGGACGTTTCGAATTTGGCAGCCGGGCTCCGGGAGAGCGAGATACAGAATGTTGCCCCATTACGAACCACAGCTTTTGCAGAGCGCGAATGTCTGTGCGGCAGCGAATGCAGTTCCAAGGGACAGTGAAAACCAGCTACAGCTTTCGGTGCTGGCAGCTTTCTTGTGGGCGCAATCGCTGGACGTTTCGAATTTGGCAGCCGGGCTCCGGGAGAGTGAGATACAGAATGTTGCCCCATTACGAGCCACAGCTTTTGCAGACCGTGAATGTCTGTGCGGCAGCGAATGCAGTTCCAAGGGACAGTGAAAACCAGCTACAGCTTTCGGTGCTGGCAGCTTTCTTGTGGGCGCAATCGCTGGACGTTTCGAATTTGGCATCCGGGCTCCGGGAGAGTGAGATACAGAGTGTTGCCCCATTACGAACCACAGCTTTTGCAGAGCGCGAATGTCTGTGCGGCAGCGAATGCAGTTCCAAGGGACAGTTACATCCAGCTACAGCTTTCGGTGCTGGCAGCTTTCTTGTGGGCGCAATCGCTGGACGTTTCGAATTTGGCAGCCGGGCTCCGGGAGAGTGAGATACAGAATGTTGCCCCATTAACGAACCACAGCTTTTGCAGAGCGCGAATGTCTGTGCGGCAGCGAATGCAGTTCCAAGGGACAGTGAAAACCAGCTACAGCTTTCGGTGCTGGCAGCTTTCTTGTGGGCGCAATCGCTGGACGTTTCGAATTTGGCAGCCGGGCTCCGGGAGAGTGAGATACAGAATGTTGCCCTATTACGAACCACAGCTTTTGCAGAGCGCGAATGTCTGTGCGGCAGCGAATGCAGTTCCAAGGGACAGTTACTTCCAGCTACAGCTTTCGGTGCTGGCAGCTTTCTTGTGGGCGCAATCGCTGGACGTTTCGAATTTGGCAGCCGGGCTCCGGGAGAGCGAGATACAGAATGTTGCCCTATTACGAACCACAGCTTTTGCAGAGCGCGAATGTCTGTGCGGCATCGAATGCAGTTCCAAGGGACAGTTACATCCAGCTACAGCTTTCGGTGCTGGCAGCTTTCTTGTGGGCGCAATCGCTGGACGTTTCGAATTTGGCATCCAGGCTCCCGGAGAGTGAGATACAGAATGTTGCCCCATAACGAACCACAGCTTTTGCAGAGCGCGAATGTCTGTGCGGCAGCGAATGCAGTTCCAAGGGACAGTGAAAACCAGCTACAGCTTTCGGTGCTGGCAGCTTTCTTGTGGGCGCAATCGCTGGACGTTTCGAATTTGGCAGCCGGGCTCCGGGAGAGTGAGATACAGAATGTTGCCCTATTACGAACCACAGCTTTTGCAGAGCGCGAATGTCTGTGCGGCAGCGAATGCAGTTCCAAGGGACAGTGAAAACCAGCTACAGCTTTCGGTGCTGGCAGCTTTCTTGTGGGCGCAATCGCTGGACGTTTCGAATTTGGCAGCCGGGCTCCGGGAGAGTGAGATACAGAATGTTGCCCTATTACGAACCACAGCTTTTGCAGAGCGCGAATGTCTGTGCGGCATCGAATGCAGTTCCAAGGGACAGTTACATCCAGCTACAGCTTTCGGTGCTGGCAGCTTTCTTGTGGGCGCAATCGCTGGACGTTTCGAATTTGGCAGCCGGGCTCCGGGAGAGTGAGATACAGAATGTTGCCCCATTACGAACCACAGCTTTTGCAGAGCGCGAATGTCTGTGCGGCAGCGAATGCAGTTCCAAGGGACACTGAAAACCAGCTACAGCTTTCGGTGCTGGCAGCTTTCTTGTGGGCGCAATCGCTGGACGTTTCGAATTTGGCACCCGGGCTCCGGGAGAGTGAGATACAGAGTGTTGCCCCACTACGAACCACAGCTTTTGCAGAGCGCGAATGTCTGTGCGGCAGCGAATGCAGTTCCAAGGGACAGTGAAAACCAGCTACAGCTTTCGGTGCTGGCAGCTTTCTTGTGGGCGCAATCGCTGGACGTTTCGAATTTGGCACCCGGGCTCCGGGAGAGTGAGATACAGAATGTTGCCCCATTACGAACCACAGCTTTTGCAGAGCGCGAATGTCTGTGCGGCAGCGAATGCAGTTCCAAGGGACAGTGAAAACCAGCTACAGCTTTCGGTGCTGGCAGCTTTCTTGTGGGCGCAATCGCTGGACGTTTCGAATTTGGCAGCCGGGCTCCGGAGAGTGAGATACAGAATGTTGCCCCATTACGAACCACAGCTTTTGCAGAGCGCGAATGTCTGTGCGGCAGCGAATGCAGTTCCAAGGGACAGTGAAAACCAGCTACAGCTTTCGGTGCTGGCAGCTTTCTTGTGGGCGCAATCGCTGGACGTTTCGAATTTGGCATCCAGGATCCCGGAGAGTGAGATACAGAATGTTGCCCCACTACGAACCACAGCTTTTGCAGAGCGCGAATGTCTGTGCGGCATCGAATGCAGTTCCAAGGGACAGTTACATCCAGCTACAGCTTTCGGTGCTGGCAGCTTTCTTGTGGGCGCAATCGCTGGACGTTTCGAATTTGGCAGCCGGGCTCCCGGAGAGTGAGATACAGAATGTTGCCCCATAACGAACCACAGCTTTTGCAGAGCGCGAATGTCTGTGCGGCATCGAATGCAGTTCCAAGGGACAGTTACATCCAGCTACAGCTTTCGGTGCTGGCAGCTTTCTTGTGGGCGCAATCGCTGGACGTTTCGAATCTGGCAGCCGGGCTCCGGGAGAGTGAGATACAGAGTGTTGTCCCATAAAGAACCACAGCTTTTGCAGAGCGCGAATGTCTGTGCGGCAACGAATGCAGTTCCAAGGGACAGTGAAAACCAGCTACAGCTTTCGGTGCTGGCAGCTTTCTTGTGGGCGCAATCGCTGGACGTTTCGAATTTGGCAGCCGGGCTCCGGGAGAGTGAGATACAGAATGTTGCCCCATTACGAACCACAGCTTTTGCAGACCGCGAATGTCTGTGCGGCAGCGAATGCAGTTCCAAGGGACAGTGAAAACCAGCTACAGCTTTCGGTGCTGGCAGCTTTCTTGTGGGCGCAATCGCTGGACGTTTCGAATTTGGCAGCCGGGCTCCGGGAGAGTGAGATACAGAATGTTGCCCCATTACGAACCACAGCTTTTGCAGAGCGCGAATGTCTGTGCGGCATCGAATGCAGTTCCAAGGGACAGTTACATCCAGCTACAGCTTTCGGTGCTGGCAGCTTTCTTGTGGGCGCAATCGCTGGACGTTTCGAATTTGGCAGCCGGGCTCCGGGAGAGTGAGATACAGAGTGTTGCCCCATTACGAACCACAGCTTTTGCAGAGCGCGAATGTCTGTGCGGCATCGAATGCAGTTCCAAGGGACAGTTACATCCAGCTACAGCTTTCGGTGCTGGCAGCTTTCTTGTGGGCGCAATCGCTGGACGTTTCGAATTTGGCAGCCGGGCTCCGGGAGAGTGAGATACAGAATGTTGCCCCATTACGAACCACAGCTTTTGCAGAGCGCGAATGTCTGTGCGGCAGCGAATGCAGTTCCAAGGGACAGTGAAAACCAGCTACAGCTTTCGGTGCTGGCAGCTTTCTTGTGGGCGCAATCGCTGGACGTTTCGAATTTGGCAGCCGGGCTCCGGGAGAGTGAGATACAGAATGTTGCCCCATTACGAGCCACAGATTAAGCAGACCGTGAATGTCTGTGCGGCAGCGAATGCAGTTCCAAGGGACAGTGAAAACCAGCTACAGCTTTCGGTGCTGGCAGCTTTCTTGTGGGCGCAATCGCTGGACGTTTCGAATTTGGCAGCCGGGCTCCGGGAGAGTGAGATACAGAGTGTTGCCCCATTACGAACCACAGCTTTTGCAGAGCGCGAATGTCTGTGCGGCATCGAATGCAGTTCCAAGGGACAGTTACATCCAGCTACAGCTTTCGGTGCTGGCAGCTTTCTTGTGGGCGCAATCGCTGGACGTTTCGAATTTGGCATCCAGGATCCCGGAGAGTGAGATACAGAATGTTGCCCCACTACGAACCACAGCTTTTGCAGAGCGCGAATGTCTGTGCGGCATCGAATGCAGTTCCAAGGGACAGTTACATCCAGCTACAGCTTTCGGTGCTGGCAGCTTTCTTGTGGGCGCAGTCGCTGGACGTTTCGAATTTGGCACCCGGGCTCCGGGAGAGTGAGATACAGAATGTTGCCCCATTACGAACCACAGCTTTTGCAGAGCGCGAATGTCTGTGCGGCATCGAATGCAGTTCCAAGGGACAGTTACATCCAGCTACATCTTTCGGTGCTGGCAGCTTTCTTGTGGGCGCAATCGCTGGACGTTTCGAATCTGGCAGCCGGGCTCCGGGAGAGATAGAGAGTGTTGTCCCATAAAGAACCACAGCTTTTGCAGAGCGCGAATGTCTGTGCGGCAACGAATGCAGTTCCAAGGGACAGTGAAAACCAGCTACAGCTTTCGGTGCTGGCAGCTTTCTTGTGGGCGCAATCGCTGGACGTTTCGAATTTGGCAGCCGGGCTCCGGGAGAGTGAGATAACCAATGTTGCCCCATTACTATCCACAGCTTAAGCAGACCGTGAATGTCTGTGCGACAGCGAATGCAGTTCCAAGGGACAGTGAAAACCAGCTACAGCTTTCGGTGCTGGCAGCTTTCTTGTGGGCGCAATCGCTGGACGTTTCGAATTTGGCAGCCGGGCTCCGGGAGAGTGAGATACAGAGTGTTGCCCCATTACGAACCACAGCTTTTGCAGAGCGCGAATGTCTGTGCGGCAGCGAATGCAGTTCCAAGGGACAGTGAAAACCAGCTACAGCTTTCGGTGCTGGCAGCTTTCTTGTGGGCGCAATCGCTGGACGTTTCGAATTTGGCAGCCGGGCTCCGGGAGAGTGAGATACAGAGTGTTGCCCCATTACGAACCACAGCTTTTGCAGAGCGCGAATGTCTGTGCGGCATCGAATGCAGTTCCAAGGGACAGTTACATCCAGCTACAGCTTTCGGTGCTGGCAGCTTTCTTGTGGGCGCAATCGCTGGACGTTTCGAATTTGGCATCCAGGATCCGGGAGAGTGAGATACAGAGTGTTGCCCCATTACGAACCACAGCTTTTGCAGAGCGCGAATGTCTGTGCGGCATCGAATGCAGTTCCAAGGGACAGTTACATCCAGCTACAGCTTTCGGTGCTGGCAGCTTTCTTGTGGGCGCAATCGCTGGACGTTTCGAATTTGGCAGCCGGGCTCCCGGAGAGTGAGATACAGAATGTTGCCCCATAACGAACCACAGCTTTTGCAGAGCGCGAATGTCTGTGCGGCATCGAATGCAGTTCCAAGGGACAGTTACATCCAGCTACAGCTTTCGGTGCTGGCAGCTTTCTTGTGGGCGCAATCGCTGGACGTTTCGAATCTGGCAGCCGGGCTCCGGGAGAGATAGAGAGTGTTGTCCCATAAAGAACCACAGCTTTTGCAGAGCGCGAATGTCTGTGCGGCAACGAATGCAGTTCCAAGGGACAGTGAAAACCAGCTACAGCTTTCGGTGCTGGCAGCTTTCTTGTGGGCGCAATCGCTGGACGTTTCGGATTTGGCAGCCGGGCTCCGGGAGAGTGAGATACAGAATGTTGCCCCATTACTATCCACAGCTTAAGCAGACCGTGAATGTCTGTGCGACAGCGAATGCAGTTCCAAGGGACAGTGAAAACCAGCTACAGCTTTCGGTGCTGGCAGCTTTCTTGTGGGCGCAATCGCTGGACGTTTCGAATTTGGCAGCCAGGCTCCGGGAGAGTGAGATACAGAATGTTGCCCCATTACGAACCACAGCTTTTGCAGAGCGCGAATGTCTGTGCGGCAGCGAATGCAGTTCCAAGGGACAGTGAAAACCAGCTACAGCTTTCGGTGCTGGCAGCTTTCTTGTGGGCGCAATCGCTGGACGTTTCGAATTTGGCAGCCGGGCTCCGGGAGAGTGAGATACAGAGTGTTGCCCCATTACGAACCACAGCTTTTGCAGAGCGCGAATGTCTGTGCGGCATCGAATGCAGTTCCAAGGGACAGTTACATCCAGCTACAGCTTTCGGTGCTGGCAGCTTTCTTGTGGGCGCAATCGCTGGACGTTTCGAATTTGGCATCCGGGCTCCGGAGAGTGAGATACAGAATGTTGCCCCACTACGAACCACAGCTTTTGCAGAGCGCGAATGTCTGTGCGGCATCGAATGCAGTTCCAAGGGACAGTTACATCCAGCTACAGCTTTCGGTGCTGGCAGCTTTCTTGTGGGCGCAATCGCTGGACGTTTCGAATTTGGCAGCCGGGCTCCGGGAGAGCGAGATACAGAATGTTGCCTTATTACGAACCACAGCTTTTGCAGAGCGCGAATGTCTGTGCGGCATCGAATGCAGTTCCAAGGGACAGTTACATCCAGCTACAGCTTTCGGTGCTGGCAGCTTTCTTGTGGGCGCAATCGCTGGACGTTTCGAATTTGGCAGCCGGGCTCCGGGAGAGTGAGATACAGAGTGTTGCCCCATTACGAACCACAGCTTTTGCAGAGCGCGAATGTCTGTGCGGCAGCGAATGCAGTTCCAAGGGACAGTGAAAACCAGCTACAGCTTTCGGTGCTGGCAGCTTTCTTGTGGGCGCAATCGCTGGACGTTTCGAATTTGGCAGCCGGGCTCCGGGAGAGTGAGATACAGAATGTTGCCCCATTACGAGCCACAGATTAAGCAGACCGTGAATGTCTGTGCGACAGCGAATGCAGTTCCAAGGGACAGTGAAAACCAGCTACAGCTTTCGGTGCTGGCAGCTTTCTTGTGGGCGCAATCGCTGGACGTTTCGAATTTGGCAGCCGGGCTCCGGGAGAGTGAGATAACCAATGTTGCCCCATTACTATCCACAGCTTAAGCAGATCGTGAATGTCTTTGCGACAGCGAATGCAGTTCCAAGGGACACTGAAAACCAGCTACAGCTTTCGGTGCTGGCAGCTTTCTTGTGGGCGCAATCGCTGGACGTTTCGAATTTGGCAGCCGGGCTCCGGGAGAGTGAGATACAGAGTGTTGCCCCACTACGAAGCACAGCTTTTGCAGAGCGCGAATGTCTGTGCGGCATCGAATGCAGTTCCAAGGGACAGTTACATCCAGCTACAGCTTTCGGTGCTGGCAGCTTTCTTGTGGGCGCAATCGCTGGACGTTTCGAATTTGGCATCCAGGATTCCGGAGAGTGAGATACAGAATGTTGCCCCACTACGAACCACAGCATTTGCAGAGCGCGAATGTCTGTGCGGCATCGAATGCAGTTCCAAGGGACAGTTACATCCAGCTAAAGCTTTCGGTGCTGGCAGCTTTCTTGTGGGCGCAGTCGCTGGACGTTTCGAATTTGGCACCCGGGCTCCGGGAGAGCGAGATACAGAATGTTGCCCCATTACGAACCACAGCTTTTGCAGAGCGCGAATGTCTGTGCGGCATCGAATGCAGTTCCAAGGGACAGTTACATCCAGCTACATCTTTCGGTGCTGGCAGCTTTCTTGTGGGCGCAATCGCTGGACGTTTCGAATCTGGCAGCCGGGCTCCGGGAGAGATAGAGAGTGTTGTCCCATAAAGAACCACAGCTTTTGCAGAGCGCGAATGTCTGTGCGGCAACGAATGCAGTTCCAAGGGACACTGAAAACCAGCTACAGCTTTCGGTGCTGGCAGGTTTCTTGTGGGCGCAATCGCTGGACGTTTCGAATTTGGCAGCCGGGCTCCGGGAGAGTGAGGTAACCAATGTTGCCCCATTACTATCCACAGCTTAAGCAGACCGTGAATGTCTGTGCGACAGCGAATGCAGTTCCAAGGGACAGTTACATCCAGCTACATCTTTCGGTGCTGGCAGCTTTCTTGTGGGCGCAATCGCTGGACGTTTCGAATTTGGCACCCGGGCTCCGGGAGAGTGAGATACAGAGTGTTGCCCCACTACGAACCACAGCTTTTGCAGAGCGCGAATGTCTTTGCGGCAGTGAGTGCAGTTCCAAGGGACAGTGAAAACCAGCTACAGCTTTCGGTGCTGGCAGCTTTCTTGTGGGCGCAATCGCTGGACGTTTCGAATTTGGCAGCCGGGCTCCGGGAGAGTGAGATACAGAGTGTTGCCCCACTACGAAGCACAGCTTTTGCAGAGCGCGAATGTCTGTGCGGCATCGAATGCAGTTCCAAGGGACAGTTACATCCAGCTACATCTTTCGGTGCTGGCAGCTTTCTTGTGGGCGCAATCGCTGGACGTTTCGAATTTGGCATCCAGGATTCCGGAGAGTGAGATACAGAATGTTGCCCCACTACGAACCACAGCTTTTGCAGAGCGCGAATGTCTGTGCGGCATCGAATGCAGTTCCAAGGGACAGTTACATCCAGCTAAAGCTTTCGGTGCTGGCAGCTTTCTTGTGGGCGCAGTCGCTGGACGTTTCGAATTTGGCACCCGGGCTCCGGGAGAGCGAGATACAGAATGTTGCCTTATTACGAACCACAGCTTTTGCAGAGCGCGAATGTCTGTGCGACAGCGAATGC
>NW_027328494.1:0-22000 GCF_034638445.1 Ciconia boyciana
CCTGCTGAGGGAGGAGACGCAGTGAGCGCCCAGCAGCCCCCAGCACAGCCCCGGGTCAGGGCTCCGGTCGGGTGCTGGCCTTTTGCAGGGCGCTCGGTGCCGGGGCCACTCACCACTCTGCTCCTCCGGCCGGGCTCTCGCCATCCTCGTCCAAAGCTTCGACTTCTTCCACCATTTCTGCAGGATCCCCAGGAGCTGGGTGAGATGGGAGCAGCTCCCAGCCCCGTGCCGCAGCCCCCATGACACTCCACGCCACGCCACACCACGCAACACAACGCCATGCCACACCGTGCCAACTAATGCCACCCCACACCACCCCACGCTGCACCACTCCACCCCACCACACTCCACGCCGCGGTGCAGTGCGGTGCAGTGCGGTGTGGTCCAGCAGTCACCTACCCTGAGCCGCTTGGCCCGCAGTATGGCAGAGACCAGGCTGAGCTGCAGCACCAGCATCAGGAGCGGGAGCAGCTGAGCCGGGCTTGGGATGTTGGAGTGCCCCATGGCAGCGGCTGTGGTGCAGCTGCGGCACTCCGGGTCACCAGCAGAGGCCCGCCGTGCGGATCCCCAGGGACCTCGTGGGTCGGCAGTGAGGGGACCCCAACACTGCTGGTGTGGCAGAGGCTGAGGCTGCAGTCTGCCGAGATGAGGCCAGACTGCGGTGCCCACTGCCTGCTGCCTGCTCCCGCAGGGCCCCCGCACCCTCATTTATAGTAGGGCAGGCAGGCACGCCCCCCTTTGTGACACCGTGGGGCAGGCGGGGACCCCCTTTGTGACCCCGTGGGGCAGGCAGGGACCCCATTGTGACACCCAGTGGCCTCCCACGCCCTTCCCTGCCTGGTACGGGCGGACGCGAGGGGCTCAGGAGGGCCTGGGATGTCCCCTGGAAATCAGGGGTGGCAGCTGCTGGAAGCCCATGGTCTGCAGGACGGGGGAGCCTGGGGTTTGTTGTAGTCCTCACTTTAGCATTAGTATCAAGGCTCGCTGAAGCCTTAGGCCCCAAGAACTGTCACCTAGATCCGCCGACCGTGCAGTGAACTTTTACTTGTCTACATGAAGGAAGGCCCCTGCAACCGGTGCAAACCAGAAAGATAAGGAGGCTTCAACCTCAGCAGAAGCTGCGATCTTAGAGATAAGAGAAGAATCGACCCGCCTAGAGACAAGGAAAGGGCCCAATGAAGAACGGGAAGACCCCAGACCCTGATAGTACTATTGGTCCGAACTGTCTCCTGAGGGGAGAAGAATTTAGACTGTAAGGGTCTAATTACCCAGGGATTTCTTTGTTCTGGGTCCCTCTCCAGTGCCACCCACCCGGCTTGAGCTGTTTTCTCCGCTGTATCAATAAATTAGTCTGGCGTACGTTGTATCGGAGACTCTGCTTCGGGAAGCCTTGGGTCGAGCCAGAGGGGAGAGGAAGCGCCCGAGAGTGAGTGTGTGTGTGAGCGAGGAGTCGAAAAGGGGCACTCGTCAGCTCCGTGGAGCTGCCGCTGCGAAGGGACTCCGGTCCCAGCAGTTAAAGTCTCGGGTGGTGAGTGTGCGACTCCTGAACGGTGTGTGAGTGCTCGGGCAGCGGCTTCTCCTTTAGCACTCTGGCCCTGCAGCTCTGCTCCCAAGCCTCACCCCACGGTCATGGTGGCCTTGAGGGGTGGCGGGTCCTCGTGGGGAATCACCAGTGGGACAGGTCCCAGCACAGGCATGGGGTGGGTGCCTGCAGCGTTTGGGGCTCAGCCCCTCCAGCCGTGCTCAGGGACAGGACCGAGGACATGGTGGGGCTGGTGGTGGGAAGGGGCCTCTGACCCGCCCCGGGGCCCTGAGCTGCCTCTGCCCGGGGAGGGAGGCACCCGCTCGGTGTTGGGGCAGAGACAGGACCAGACTGCTGAGGCTGGAGGCACCTCTGGGCTCCATCGGGTCCAACCTCCAGAGCTGGTGGCCCAGGACCATGTCCAGGTGGTTTTGAGTGCCTCCAAGGACGGAGACTCCACCACCTCCCTGGGCAACCTGGGCCAGGGCTGGGCCACCCTGCCAGTGAAAAGTGTTTCCTGCTGTGCAGAGGGACCCTCCTGTGTTCCAGCGTGTGCCCATGGGCTCTGGTCCTGGCACTGGGCACCACGGGGAAGAGCCTGGCTCCGTCCTCTTGGGCACCCTCCCTGCAGGTATGGATGAGATCCCACGGATGAGATGCCCCTGAGCCCTCTCTTCCCCACGCTGAACAGCCCCAGCCCTCCCAGTTGAGGATCCCCTCCCTCCACCTGCTGGCCACGCTCCTCCTCATGCAGCCGCGGACACCCTTGGCCACCTTGGCTCGTGGTCAACTTGGTGCCCCCAGGACCTCCTCTGCCAAGCTGCTTTCCAGCCGCTGGCCCCAGCCTGCGCTGGTGCCTGGGCTTGTTCCTCCCCAGGGGCAGGACTTTGCACTTGTTGAACTTCACCAGGTTCCTGCTGCCCCATTTCTCCAGCCCACCCAGGTCCCCAGACACCAGCACAGCCACTGGGGACCAGACACCCCCACTCCCCCAGATTTCTGGGTGCCAGCTGTACCCTGTGCCAGCCAGTCCCCATAGGGATTGGGCACTGAGTGGAGTCGCACCCCAGCCACAGGATGGGTAGATGAAGCCCAGCACCAAAGACAGAGAAAACATTTAATTTTTAACATTTCAGGTGGAGGGGTGCCCCAGGGGGTTCCCAGCCCCGCGACCCCATCCGCTCAGTGGTAGGGGAACCCGTTGGACTTGTGGGACCAGCACTGCCACCATGGGGGCTTGCAGACGTGGCGGGGCCGGCAGCGGCGTCTCCACCAGGTCTTGAGGCAGCGCCAGATCCGAGTGCAGCCCTCACACAGGCACCGTCCTGCCCTGCACGGCCCCGGGGCCGCCTGGCCACCAGCCCTGCCCGTGGGCAGCCGCGGCCGTGGGCTGGGCTCTGCCGGGGTGCTCCTGCCCAGAGCAGTGGGGCTGCTCCTGCCAGGGTCCATGGAGCTGCTTCTTTCTGCCTCCATTGCGCTGTTCCTCTTCACCTCCATCGGGCTCCTCCGCCCCAGCCCCACGGGGCTGCTTCTCTCCGGCTCCATGGGGCTGCTCCTCTTCACTTGCGTTGCGCTTCTCCTGCCCAGGTCCTCAGGGCTGCTCCTGCCCGACACTGTGGGACGGCTGCTGCCTGTCGCAGTGGGGCTGCTCTTCTCCATCTCCAGGGAGCTGATTTTGTCTGCTCCCGTGTCCTTCTCCTTGACAATGTCCACATCCGCCCCTGGCAGCTCCACGCCAAGGCACTGGGGACACACTCTGTCCCCCAGCTGCCCCTGCACCTCCATCCTGGTGGGGGAGGGAGAGTTCCCCGGGAGGGTCCCACTGCAGGGCCCTGCCGCCCCCCACCACTGGGCCAGCACCGCCTGCAGACGCTCACATTGCTGCTCATGCATCGCCTGGGTGGCCCGGAGGACGCGGATGAGCTCGAGGACGAGCTCCCCTTGACCATGGCCATGGCTGGGGGACTGCCGGGGGTTGGCTCCATGTCCACGGGGCTCTGCATCCTGTCCCCGTGGTCGCCAGAGACCCGGTCCTGCTCTGTCCCTGCTGGCAGCTCCAGTGGGGTGTTGTGGCCAAGGACTGGCTCTGGGTCCGCCACCGGCCCCTTCTCAGCCTTGGGGGACCGAGGGGGTCCCGAGCGGGTGAGCGCTGCCAGCTCCGCCATCGCACCAGGCCAAGGCTCCGGGAAGGAGTAAAGGGAGCTCACGGAAGATGAGGCCAGGGAGCCCAGGGAGTCCATGGAGGCCAGCGGGGCCCGCGGGGACAGGCGCTCCCTGCTCAACACCTCTGTGCTCGCCCTGCAGAGGAGAAGAGGGAAGAGACCCCGCTGCACCCCGGCCCCTCCAGTGGGACCCATGGGCAGCACCCCGTCCTCGGCTGGCAGGCAGGGCTGCCCAGCACAGGCAGGGTCAAGGCACGAGGTGAGGGTCTGGTGCAGGATTTGGGGTCTCCCCGGCACTCACCACATCTCCAGGGTCCGCCTGGGCTTCTCTACTCCTCCATCTGCTGGCGAAGAACCTGCTGAGGGAGGAGACGCAGTGAGCGCCCAGCAGCCCCCAGCACAGCCCCGGGTCAGGGCTCCGGTCGGGTGCTGGCCTTTTGCAGGGCGCTCGGTGCCGGGGCCACTCACCACTCTGCTCCTCCGGCCGGGCTCTCGCCATCCTCGTCCGAAGCTTCGACTTCTTCCACCATTTCTGCAGGATCCCCAGGAGCTGGGTGAGATGGGAGCAGCTCCCAGCCCCGTGCCGCAGCCCCCATGACACTCCACGCCACGCCACACCACGCAACACAACGCCATGCCACACCGTGCCAACTAATGCCACCCCACACCACCCCACGCTGCACCACTCCACCCCACCACACTCCACGCCGCGGTGCAGTGCGGTGCAGTGCGGTGTGGTCCAGCAGTCACCTACCCTGAGCCGCTTGGCCCGCAGTATGGCAGAGACCAGGCTGAGCTGCAGCACCAGCATCAGGAGCGGGAGCAGCTGAGCCGGGCTTGGGATGTTGGAGTGCCCCATGGCAGCGGCTGTGGTGCAGCTGCGGCACTCCGGGTCACCAGCAGAGGCCCGCCGTGCGGATCCCCAGGGACCTCGTGGGTCGGCAGTGAGGGGACCCCCAACACTGCTGGTGTGGCAGAGGCTGAGGCTGCAGTCTGCCGAGATGAGGCCAGACTGCGGTGCCCACTGCCTGCTGCCTGCTCCCGCAGGGCCCCCGCACCCTCATTTATAGTAGGGCAGGCAGGCACGCCCCCCTTTGTGACACCGTGGGGCAGGCGGGGACCCCCTTTGTGACACCGTGGGGCAGGCAGGGACCCCCATTGTGACACCCAGTGGCCTCCCACGCCCTTCCCTGCCTGGTACGGGCGGACGCGAGGGGCTCAGGAGGGCCTGGGATGTCCCCCTGGAAATCAGGGGTGGCAGCTGCTGGAAGCCCATGGTCTGCAGGACGGGGGAGCCTGGGGTTTGTTGTAGTCCTCACTTTAGCATTAGTATCAAGGCTCGCTGAAGCCTTAGGCCCCAAGAACTGTCACCTAGATCCGCCGACCGTGCAGTGAACTTTTACTTGGCTACATGAAGGAAGGCCCCTGCAACCGGTGCAAACCAGAAAGGTAAGGAGGCTTCAACCTTAGCAGAAGCTGCAATCTTAGAGATATTCCTACAGTTCCTTGCAATTCCTACAGCCTGACGGGGGGGTCAGTGCAAGCACCACATCCCGGGTCAGCAGGGCAGGATCCAGCGTCAACTCCTGCAGGAAAAGGCAGAGGCCCTGGCTCTGCCAGGTGAACAAGGAGCTGGGAGGGGGCACAGCCAGGATAGTTGACCCAAAGTGGCCAAAGGGCTATTCCATACCATATGGCGTCATGCTCAGTATAGAGACTGGGGGGAGTTGGCCAGGGGGCAGCGATCGCTGCTCAGGGACTGGCTGGGCATCGGTCGGCGGGTGGTGAGGGTGTGTGGGATAGTATGGGCAAGTACCTGGGACAGCGGGCACCTCCAGGGTTTTGGAACTTCAGCCCTGAACAAGTGCAGGATCCTGAACAACTAGTGAAGTATTTGGAAGAAGTATGCTGTCACCCTGGCAATTCCAGAGAGACACAAATCACTGCAAGGTGCTGGGGCCTGGCCCATGCCTACCGAGCCCTGGTCAACACTATTCAGAACCCTCAAGGGGAGGAGAAGGCGTCTGGATCTGACAACAAAGCGACAGGCACCACAGCAACTCCAAACGCCCCTGCGACAGGCACCGTGGCTACTCCAAGCCCCGCGGTGACAGGCACTATGGCTACTCCAGCCTCGGCAACAGACACTGCGGTTACTCCAACCCCCGCGACAGGCACTGCAGCTGAACCAGGGAACCAAGCCGTGCCGGTATCAGTCACCCCTATACACAAGAAGAAATCTTGGAAGCGGAAGTCAGCTCGTTTAGAAAGAGAGGATGAAAGAGCAGGGCCATCAGAGGGAGAGAAGGAGGAAGAGGAAGAACACGTAAACGAGACGGAAACCACCCGATCCCTATCCCCAAGTGAGCTGCGAGATATGCGAGAAGATATCAGCCGTCGTCCAGGTGAACACGTTGTCAGCTGGCTGCTCCGATGCTGGGATAACGGGGTCAGTAGCCTGGAATTAGAGGGTAAGGAAGCCAAACAGCTGGGATCCCTTTCTAGGGAAGGGGGCATTGACAAAGCAATTGGAAGAGGGGCACAAGCCCTCATCCTCTGGAGATGACTCCTCTCAGCTAGGAAGGAAAGCTATCCCTTCGAGGAAGATGTTCTATATCATCACCCAGGCAAATGCACCACCATGGAGAGAGGTATCCAGTACCTGAGGGAATTAGCCATGCTGGAGGTGGTTTATGGTGACCTGGACAACAAGCAGCAATCCAAGGATCCAGACGAAGTCAAGTGCACACGATCTATGTGGCGGAAGTTGGTACAGAGCACACCAGTGTCGTATGCCAACTCAATGGCAATACTGACCTGGAAAGACAGAGAGGGACCAACGGTGGATGAAGCGGCTAGCCAGCTGCGGGAATACGATGAAAGTATCTCTTCCTCCCTCGTCTCGGCTGTAGAGAAACTGGTGCAGCAACTCAAAGAGGATAGATCCTACTCCCCGCCTGTACGGAGCAGTGTCTCAGCTATCAGGAGTTAGGGTTCTTCTGCTCGAGAGAGAGGATATAGAGGGTACGCACCACGGGCCACCCTGTGGTTTTACCTGCGTGACCACGGAGAGGACATGAGGAAGTGGGATGGAAAACCTACCTCGACCCTAGAGGCACGGGTACAAGAGTTGCACGGCAAAGCAATCACACAAGGGGTTCTTCCAGGAAAATTGCTGCTCCGGTTTCCAGTGGACAGTTCCCCAGACAGAGTAGAAGGGCCGATCTGACTCGTGATGCTCATGAAGGAACTCCTGACTCGTATGGACAAGAAGTGGGTAACGAATAGTATGAGCAGGACTAGAGGGGCCCTGCCTCCGGCCAGGTGGAGGAAAGGGACAACCGGGTTTACCGGGCTGTGTGGATTCGATGGCCTGGCACATCAGGCCCACAGGAGTATAAGGCTCTAGTAGACACCGGTGCACAGTGTACCCTAATGCCACCCAGCTACACAGGGGCAGAACCCATCTGTATTTCTGGAGTGACAGGGGATCCCAACAGCTGACTGTATGGCAGGCCGAAGTGAGCTGAAGCGGGAATGAGTGCCAGAAGCCCCCCATTGTGAGTGGCCCAGAGGCTCCGTGCATCCTTGGCATAGGCTACCTCAGGACAGGGTATTTCAAAGACCCAAACGGGTACCGCTGGGCTTTTGGTATGGCTGCCTTGGAGACGCGGGAAATTAAAGAGCTGTCCACCTTGCCCGGTCTTTTGCAGAACCCTTCTGTTGTGGGGTTGCTGAGGGTTGAAGAACAACAGGTGCCGATTGCTACCGCAACAGGGCACCGGCAGCAATATCGCACCAACCGAGACTCCCTGATTCCCATCCATGAGCTCATTCGTCGACTGGAGAGCCAAGGAGTGATCAGTAAGACTCGCTCATCACCCTTCAACAGTCCTGTATGGCCAGTGCGCAAGTCTAATGGAGAGCGGAGACGGACAGTAGACTCTCGTGGCCTGAACAAAGTCACGCTGCCTCCGAATGCTGCCGTGCCGGACATGCTGGACTTCTGGACTTCTGTAAAGCCTTTGACACGGTCCCCCACAAGATCCTTCTCTCTGAATTGCAGAGATCCGGTTTGGATGGGTGGACTGTTCAGTGGATAAGGAATTGGTTGGATGGTCGCATCCAGAGGGTAGCGGTCTGTGGCTCAATGTCCACATGGAGATCAGTGACAAGTGGTGTCCCTGCATAAGCATCGTCTCACCTTTTCTCCCAACTTTTGTCCTTTCTCCTCTTCCTCCTGTAACTCTTTCTGCACTTGTTCAGTTTTTAAAGACAGTAACAACTCAGCTGCCTTTCTACCTTCTGTTTCTTTCTCTAGGTCCTGCTCCTCTCTATTTCTGTTCTCCCTTTCTTGATATGCAGCTTCTAAACAGGTGCCTAGCCTCTTGCGGATAACTCCTTGCCCTTTGCCATCCTTTGTACGGCCCCTAGTTACCTCTAGGTGCTCTTCAACGGCTTCCCAGCGATGCCAGTTGCCACGAGCCCACTCTTCTGAGAAGCTGGGCCTCGGGTTCACTCCATGCCTCCGTAAATAATCGGTGATACTCCTTGCCATCCCACCAACTACGCCAGTTTGTCGCAGCTGGAGAGGTGCACTTCACTCGTAAGAGAGAAGCAGCAACATGTTTATTGATATAAAACAGAGGTTTAACAAATTTGGATAGTAGACGCAACAGTGGTTTAACGAGATTCGATGGCAAGGTAGACTTGATTATTGACTGCATAGAGAACACGGTCAGACACAACTGTCAGGGATACCCTCCTGTTGAGTCATGAGGTTTAGAGAGGACCCCCTTGCATTCTAAACTCCTTCCCTTAGAGTAGTCTAGGTGCGGCTGGGTCCAAACTTAGTCCCGGACTTGGTCAACGGTTTATCTCTAAAGGATGGTATGTGCACACTCAACCTAAGATATAGCCCTAGCGAAGCTCACAAAGTTTAGCAAGCCATTAGTCACTTACCGAGGATCTGTTGTGGCAAGGAATGTCTCCGTATGGAGGAGTAAGGGATCTCAGCGGCAGGCGTAACCTTGAGAGGCCTCCCTACTCAAGGGGAGATGCTGTCGTGCAGCCCGCTGCCGTGCAGGATTGCTCAAAGGGCTCTCGGGCTGCTCTCTAGTTATGGGGGTGAGATGATTGACTCATAGTCATATTTGCATCCCGACCACCGATTTTAGTTTCTTCCAAATGTGGCTTGAGTCGGACATTGACCAGCACTGTGGTTAGGTGGGCACATTGCTCAGGTTAGCCCTTGGCTATGGTGGCGTTATCTGTCTCCCGAATCCACTTTGAGCCGTACTGGGACCAGGGCTGTTCAATATTTGCATCAATGACATTGACAGCCAGATCGAGTGCACCCTCGGCAAGTTGGCGGATGACACCAAGCTGAGTGGTGCAGTTGACACGCCAGAAGGACGGGAGGACATGCAGAGGGACCTGGACAAGCTGGAGAAGTGGGGCTGTGTGAACCTCATGAGGTTCAGCAAGACCAAGTGCAGGGTCCTACACCTGGGTCGCGGCAATCCTCAGTTTCAATACAGGCTGGCGATGATGTGATCGAGAGCAGCCCTGCGGAGAAGGACTAGGGGGTACTGATGGACGAAAAGCTGGACATGAGCCAACAATGTGTGCTCGCAGCCCAGAAGGCCAACCGTGTCCTGGGCTGTATCAAAAGAAGCGTGGCCAGCAGGTCGAGGGAGGGGATTCTGTCACTCTGCTCTGCTCTGGTGAGACCTCACCTGCAGTACTGCGTCCAGCTCTGGAGCCCTCAGCACAAGAAGGACATGGAGCTGTTGGAGGGAGTCCAGAGGAGGGCCACGAAAATGATGCGAGGGCTGGAGCACGAGGGCTGGAGCACCTCTCCTACGAGGAGAGGCTGAGAGAGCTGGGGTTGTTCAGCCTGGAGAAGAGAAGGCTGCGGGGAGACCTTATAGCAGCTTTACAGTACTCAAAGGGGGCCTATAGGAAAGACGGGGACAGACAAATTTTTAGCAAGGCCTGTTGTGACAGGACAAGGAGGGGCATCCAGTCCACTTGGAATCGACTGCCCCAGGGGTGGAAACACAGCCCCACCATTTGCCATGGACTGATCCAGACTGCACTGGTGTCGTGGTTTAAGCCCAGCCAGCAACTGAGCACCACGCAGCCGCTCGCTCACTCCCCCCCCGGTGGGATGGGGGAGAGAATCGGAAGGGTAAAAGTGAGAAAACTCGTGGGTTGAGATAAAGACAGTTTAATAGGGAAAGCAAAAGCCGCGCACACAAGCAAAGCAAAGCAAGGAATTCATTCCCTCCTTCCCATGGGCAGGCAGGGGTTCAGCCATCTCCAGGAAAGCAGGGCTCCATCACGGGTAACGGTGACTTGGGAAGACAAACGCCATCACTCCAAATGTCTCCTCTTTCCTTCTTCTTTCTTCTTCCCCAGCTTTATATACTGAGCATGACGTCATATGGTAGGCAATAGCCCTTTGGGCAGTTTGGATCAACTGTCTTGGCTGTGCCCCCTCCCAACTTCCCGTGCGCCTGCCAGAGCATGGGAAGCTGAAAAGTCCTTGACCAGTGTAAGCAGTACTCAGCAACAACTACAACATCCGTGTGTTATCATCAACACTGTTTTCAGCACAAATCCAAAACATAGCCCCATACTGGCTACTATCAAGAAAATTAACTCTATCCCAGCCATAACCAGCACAACTGGAACAGGGTGAAGCTCCAAACATCTGCAATACATTGATGACATCATCACAAGGGGCAATACAGCCAAAGAAGTTTTTGAGACAGGGAAGAAAAGAGTCCAAATCCTCCTGAAAGCCGGTTTTGCCATAAAACAAAGTAAGGTCAAGGGACCTGCACAGGAGATCCAGTTTGTAGGAATAAAATGGCACGGTGGACGTCGTCAGATCCCAATGGATGCGATCAACAAAGTAACAGCCATGTCTCCACCAACTAGCAAAAAGGAAACACGAGCTTTCTTAGGCGTTGTGGGTTTTTGGAGAATGCACATTCCAAATTACAGTCTGATCGCAAGCCCTCTCTATCAAGTGACCCCGAAGGAGAACGATTTCAAGTGGGGCCCTGAGCAACGCCAAGCCTTTGAACACATTGAACGGGAGATAGTTCACGCAGTAGCCCTTGGGCCAGTCCAGGCAGGGCAAGATGTAAAGAATGTGCTCTACACCGCAGCCGGGGAGAATGGCCCTACCTGGAGCCTCTGGCAGAAAGCACCAGGGGAGACTCGAGGTCGACCCTTAGGGTTTTGGAGTCGGGGATACAGAGGATCCCAGGCCCGCTGTACTCCAACTTGAAAGAGATATTGGCAGCATATGAAGGGGTTCGAGCTGCTTTGGAAGTGGTTGTTCCTGAAGCACAGCTCCTGCTGGCACCCCGACTGCCGGTGCTGGGCTGGATGTCCAAAGGGAGGGTCCCCTCTACACCTCATGCAACTGATGCTTCGTGGAGTAAGGGGGTCACGCTGATCACACAATGGGCTCAAATAGGAAACCCCAGTCACCCAGGAATTTTGGAAGTGGTCATGGACTGGCCAGAAGGCAAAGATTTCGGAGTATCGCCAGAGGAGGAGGTGACGCGTGCTGAGGAGGCCCCACGGGACAATAAACTGTCAGAGAATGACAAGTGATATGCCCTGGTCACTGATGGGTCCTGTCGTCTTGTGGGAAAGCTTCGGAGGTGGAAGGCTGCTGTACGGAGTCCTATACGACAAGTCGCGGAACCTGCTGAAGGACGAGGCGGATCGAGTCAGTTTGCAGAAGTATGGGCCATCCAGCTGGCTTTAGACATTGCTGAACGAGAAAAGTGGCCAGTGCTCGCTCTCTCTCCTGACTCACGGATGGTGGCAAATGCTCTGTGGGGGTGGTTGCAGCAGTGGAAGCGGAGCAACTGGCAGCGCAGAGGCAAACCCGTCTGGGCTGCCGCAGCGTGGCAAGACATTGCTGCGCGGGTAGAGAACCTGGTTGTAAAAGTACGTCACGTAGATGCTCACATACCCAAGAGTCGGGCCACTGAGGAACATCAAAACAACCAGCAGGTGGATCTGCAGTCAAGCGGTTAAAGGCTCGCTGGCACGGAGGACGATGGCTGAAATAGAAATATGGGGAGGCCTGGCAGATCCATTATATCCCACTCCCAGAAACCCGCCAAGGCAAGCGCCACGTGCTTACAATGGTGGAAGCAACCACCGGTGTTGTGATAATCAAATATAACTAAACAATTCACCTCATGTTGATGTTGGGGAGGAGAACTGCAGCGCGCACCGACCTGTAGATGGGGGACTCCATCGGCTCCTCTCCTGCAGTCAGGCGGTAAGCGACACAACGGTGCAACGCTATTGGAAAAGAGGCCTTACCGGATCAAGGGAAAAAGGAAAAGTCCTTTGGGAAGTAGCCTGCATCTGGGGACATTTTGTCCCATCTGGGCTCTGCGTAAGGCGCATCGAAGAGAGGCACGCCGCAGCAGCATACTGTTTCTACAGCCTGTTTTAGCGGTGGGAGAGGTCCCCCGTTCTGTTCTGGGTCTGTGAATAGTGTAGGAAACATCGGATTAGGCTTTATCGGTAGCGATACGGGCAGTGCTACTTCTCAGGAGTCTCCCTTTGTTCTTCCTTAGGATGCACCCTGACAAATTGGAATAAGTTTGGAGGGGACCCCACGACAAAAGACTAATTAAAACGATATTGTAATCGATGGTGGCCACAATATCAATTGGATGATGGTGAAAAATGGCCTGAAAATGGATCTATGAAGTATAATACCATCCTACAAATAAAGTTATTCTGTCGAAGGAGTGAAAAATGGGATGAAATACCGTATGTAGATTTGTTCTTTGCTTTAAGAAACAATTGGGAAGTTGGGAGAATTGTGGGCTTGTGGATTCTAACTATCAAAATGGTGTCTATTTGGTCAAGAAAAAGAATAGCAATTCTCGTTGTACAAGCTGTAAAACAAAAAGGAATGGTACAGAGGAAAATGATGAGGATGTTGAGTTGTTAGTTGCGCCTCATAAAACTGTAATGATGACTCCTAATCCTAAGTGGGGTGACAATCAGGCTCTTTTGGAATATTTGTTTACTACAGAGAATACCTAGATGCCTGTCTCCCAAGGCGGGGTCCCGGGTGGGATCCAAACACTGGTGGAGGGTTACAGAGAATAAGAGAATGCCAAAAATGTATTCTATATGGAATCCAGCATGGAATCCAGAAGCCCCAGAACTGGGCAAAACTGTGTGAAATACGACAGGGAGCTAAAGAACCCCCATCGGTCTTTTCTGAAAAATTATGTGAAGCAGCTGGGAAGTGGGCTAATTTGGACCCCGCGGATGAGAATAATTCTAGACTTCTTAATGTGTTGTTCATTGGTCAGGCAGCACCCGACATTAGAAAGAAATTGCAGAAAGCGGATGGTGCTGATGGCATGACGATATCCCCATTATTATCAATTGCTTGCAAAGTCTATAATAACCGGGAAAAGGAAAACAAAAGAAATCAAAATTACAAGCTTCCTTGTTGGCCGCCTTGTCAGAAGGGCAAGGAAGAGGCAGAGGAGGAGGCAGAGGAAATTTTAGAGGAGGCTTTCGAGGTAGAGGAGGAAATCGTGGGAATACCGGGGAAAGTCATAGTAATATTCCTTTCGGAGCGAAGCAGTGTGCGTATTGTAAGCAAGAGGGCCACTGGAAAAAAGATTGCCCAGGCCTTTCGAATGATCAGGAAAGAGGAGCAGAGGCAGTTGCTGAGGTATTGGCAGAGATAGGATTGGACTGAAGGGGGCCGGAGGAATATAGTAAAGTTTCCCCAGCCGATCCTCTTGTTCCGGTAAAGCTGGGGAACAAAACAATAGATTTCTTAATATATAGTGGAGCAACTCACTCGGTACTACCTGATTGTAAAGGACCTTTAAGTAAAATGAAGACCAGTGTCATTGGTGCCACCGGAAAAGGACTCTAAGGTCACTCTTACAACCAGTGGAGTGTACAATGGGAAATACCACGGTAACTCATTCATTTCTTTACATGCCAGAGTGCCCCTTGCCATTGTCGGGGCAAGATTTGCTATGCAAGTTAAATGCACAAATAACTTCTTCTGAAGATTTGGTACAGCTGCGCATTCCCCCAGAAAACGCCTGGAAAGCACAAATGTGTCTGCTGACTCAAGGTGAAAGGGATGAAAATGCAGACGTTCCCGAAGAAGGATTGAATGCAGAGATACCGCTGGCATGGGCGTCAGGGAACCCGGGACGAGCAAGAAGCGTTTCCCCAGTCAAAACTGAGTTGAAATCTGGAGCCCAACCGGTAAGAAAGAAACAATACCCTATGAGATTAGAGGGGCGGAAAGGACTGGAACCATTCATTAATTCTTTTTGAGAATATGGGCTATTACGGGAGTGTCAATCAGAATGTAATACTGCCATTTTGCCAGTAAGACGGCCGAATTCTCAAGAATATGGGTTGGTACAGGACTTGTGGGAAATTCACACTCAAACAGTCGATGTCCACCCTGCGGTGCCAAACCCCTATACTTCCCTTGCTTCCATCCCTGAAAATCATATGTATTTCACAGTTCTAGATTTAAAAGATGCTTTCTTTTGCATTCCGGTGGATGAACAGAGTCAGCGCATCTTTGCTTTTGAATGGAAGAGCCCAATCACCGGACGAAAGACTCAATTATGTTGGACTGTACTACCACAGGATTCAAAACCAGCCCAACGTTATTTGGAAAGGTATTGGCAGAAGAATTGGAACAATGGCAAGGTAATAATGGACACATAACCTTGTTGCAATATGTTGATAGTTTATTAATCGGCTCAAGCAATTACAGTGAATGTTTTGAAGCTACAGTTAGTTTGCTGAACTTTTTAGGACTCGCAGGACATCACGTCTCCAAAAAAAAAAGGCACAAATAGCAAAAGATAGCGTTCGATACCTGGGATTTGAAATCACGCAGGGACAGAGGAAATGGAGCGCAGAGCGGAAGGAGGCAGTTGGCAGAATGGCTGTACCTACATCAAAAAAACAGCTGAGAGGATTCTTGGGTACGGCTGGACGGTGTCGGCTGTGGATTCCTAGTTTTGGACCGATCGCTAAACCACCATATGCTGCCATCAAGGCTCCGGAGGGACTATTTGAATGGACTGCTGAGTGTCAAAAGGGTTTTGAGGAAATCAAGAAAAGACTTACGGAAGCCCCTGCATTAGGACTTCCAAATGTAGAAGAACCCTTTCAGCTATCTGTGCATGAGAGGCAGCAGGTGGCTTTAGGAGTCCTAACTCGGCTGTTGGGAAGCTGGAAGAGACCTGTGGGGTATTTCTCTAAACAATTAGACCAAGTCAGTAAAGGATGGCCTGCTTGTCTGCCAGCTGTTGCTGCAGCAGTGATTTAATTGAAGAGGCCAGGACACTGACCTTGGGACAACCCACGACCGTGTTTGTACCCCATGCTGTGATCCCTCTCCTAGAAAACAAGGGACAGCATTGGATGTCTCCTAGCAGACTGGCTGAATACCAGGCTGTTTTGCTGGAGCAGGGTGATGTTAATCTGGCACTTCAAATCCTGCGGCTTTGCTGCCCATCTCAGAACAAGATGAATTATAGCATGATTGTCTGACAACAATCGAACAAGTTTATTCCAGCCGACCGGATTTACGGGATACTCCTCTTTCTGACTTTGCTTTAGAATTATATACAGATGGAAGTAGTTTTGTGTCCGGAGGAAAGCGATGGGCTGGATATGCAATAGTGACCAGAGACCATGTTTTGGAAGCCGAATCTTTGCCTTAAAATACTTCAGCCCAGAAGGTGCAATTGATTGCTCTAACTCGAGCTCCAGAAGCAAAGTACTGGGAAAAGGCTAATGCTTTCACAGATTCAAAATATGCTTTTGGAGTTGCCCATGCTCACAGGGCAATTTGGAAAGAAAGGGGACTTGTAAACTCACAAGGAACTCCTGTTAAATATGGAACGGAAATTAGCTGTATTACAGCCAAAGAAAGTTGCAATAATTCATTGCAGGGCACACCAAAAAGGGAACAGTGATCTAATCAGGGAAATGGGAAAGCGGACATAGCTGCAAAAGAAGCAGCCCTGAAAAGGTCGAATGTGGAAGGAGCTTTAATCCCAGGACGTCGTCTAGAACCAACTCCACCACAATACACTGAAAAGGAAGATCAATTAGCTGAACAATTGGATCGTATAAAAACGAACAGGGATGGTGGATGACACCTTTAAACCAACTTCTAATCCCCGAAAGGATAACGGAATTTGGATTCAAGAAATTGCACCAAGAAACGCATATGGGCTCTGACGCATTGGTCCTTACTGCAAAAAAAATATGCTATAGGACCAAAAATGCAAAGTATTGCCGACATAGTGTTAAAAGAATGTTCAATATGTTGTGCTAACAATCCAAAGGTGGAAAAGAAAACAATAGGAGGAAATGTAAAATGAGGAATAATGCCCGGGGAGTAGTGGCAAATAGATTTGTCCGAGTTACCTAGATGTAACCAGTATAAATGTTTGTTAGTCCTGGTAGATACTTTTTCTGGTTGGCCTGAAGCTTTCCCCTGTCGCACCAATAAGGCAAGAGAGGTAATGAAAGTAATGTTAAAAGAAAGAATTCCTAGATTTGGTGTTCCAGAAGGAATATCTTCCAGAAGGAATATCCAGAAGGAATATATCCAGAAGGAATATCTAAATAAAAGACAACAAAAACCACTTCTTCAAATACATTAGCAGCAAAAGGAGAGCTAAGGAGAATCTCCAGCCCCTAGTAGACGGGGGAGGGAACACAGTGAGCAAGGATGAGGAAAAGGCTGAGGTACTTAATGCCTTCTTTGCCTCAGTCTTTAATAGCAGGGCCAATTGTTCTCTGGGTACCCAGCCTCCCGAGTCGGAAGACAGGGACGGGGACCAGAATGGAGCCCCCATAATCCAGGGGGAAATGGTTAGTGACCTGCTGCACCTCTTAGACACTCACAAGTCTATGGGGCCTGATGAGATCCACCCGAGAGTACTGAAGGAACTGGCAGGTGTGCTCACCAAGCCCCTTTCCATCATTTACCAGCAGTCCTGGCTAACTGGGGAGGTCCCTGCTGACTGGAGATTAGCTAATGTGACGCCCATCTTCAAGAAGGGCCGGAAGGAGGACTCGGGGAACTACAGGCCTGTCAGCCTGACCTCGGTACCGGGAAGCTGATGGAGCAGATCATCCTGAGTGCTATCACACGGCATGTAGGGAACAACCAAGGGATCAAGCCCAGCCAGCATGGGTTCAGGAAAGGCAGGTCCTGCTTGACCAACCTGATCTCCTTCTACGACAAGGTGACCCGCCTAGCAGATGAGGGAAAGGCTGTGGATGTTGTCTATCTAGACTTCAGTAAAGCCTTCGACACGGTTTCCCACAGCATTCTCCTGGAGAAACTGGCTGCTCATGGCTTGGACGGGTGTACTCTTTGCTGGGTTAAGAACTGGCTGGATGGCCGGGCCCAAAGAGTGGTAGTGAATGGAGTTTACTCCAGTTGGCGGCCGGTCACAAGCGCTGTTCCCCAGGGCTCTGTGTTGGGGCCAGTTCTGTTTGATATCTTTATCAATGATCTGGACGAAGGGATCGAGTGCACCCTCAGTCAGTTTGCAGATGACACCAAGTTGTGCGGGAGTGTTGATCTGCTTGAGGGGAGGAAGGCTCCGCAGAGGGACCTGGCCAGGCTGGATCAATGGGCCGAGGTCAATTGTATGAGGTTTAACAAGGCCAAGTGCAAGGTCCTGCACTTGGGCCACAGCAACCCCATGCAACGCTACAGGCTTGGGGAAGAGTGGCTGGAAAGCTGCCAGGCAGAAAAGGACCTGGGGTGTTGGTTGACAGCCAGCTGAATATGAGCCAGCAGTGTGCCCAAGAAAGCCAACAGCATTCTGGCTTGTATCAGGAATAGTGTGGCCAGCAGGAGTAGGGAAGTGATCGTGCCCCTGTACTCGGCGCTGGTGAGGCCGCACCTCGAATACTCTGTTCAGTTTTGGGCCCCCCACTACAAGAGACACATGGAGGGGCTGGAGCGTGTCCAGAGAAGGGCAACGAAGCTGGGGAAGGGTCTAGAGCAGAAGTCTTATGAGGAGCGGCTGAGGGAACTGGGGTTGTTTAGCCTGGAGAAAAGGAGGCTGAGGGGAGACCTTATTGCTCTCTACAACTACCTGAAAGGAGGGTGTAGAGAGGTGGGGGTCGGTCTCTTCTCCCAGGTAACAAGTCATAGGACAAGAGGAAATGGCCTCCAGTTGAGCCAGGGGAGGTTTAGACTGGATATTAGGAAATTTTACTTCACTGAAAGGGTTATCAAGCATTGGAACAGGCTGCCCAGGGAAGTGGTTGAGTCGCCATCCCTGGAGGTATTTAAAAGACGTTTGGATGAGGTGCTTAGGGACACGGTGTAGTGGTGGGCTTGGAAGTGTTAGGTTTACGGTTGGACTCAATGATCTTAAAGGTCTTTTCCAACCTATACGATTCTGTGATTCTGTGATTCTGTGATTCTGTGATTCCGTGATCTTCTGATAACGGACCTCATTTCATAGCAGAAGCAGTACAGGGAGTATCAAAAATTTAGAAAATAAAATGGGAGCTCCATACCCCATGGAGACCTCAATCCAGTGGAAAGATAGAGCGAAGGAATCGGACTCTTAAGAGGCAAATTCCAAAATTATGTCAGGAAGCTCACCTCAAACGGGTAGAAGCCCTACCTTAGGCCCTATTGAGAGTTAGGGTAACTCCAAGAATCAGAGAAAGAGTAAGCCCCTTTGAGATAATGTATGCAAAGCATGTCCTATCAAACGTACATTAAAGGACAGGGAACAGTTAAAGGGTATTTAATTTCTCTTTGGAAGATCTCCTCTTCGTTTCATAGGTCTTTAAACGAGAGGACTCCTTGGCCTTTGGATACCCCTGTCCATCCTTTTCAGCCGGGAGATCTTGTCTACATTCAAACTTGGACAGATGAGCCACTAAAGGAAAAGTGGAAACAGGATGGCTTCCTAAGATTTTACATGGTTTAGGATTCTCCCTGAGAGGATGGTTACAAAGTCTATTACAGAATTTAATTCTCTTTGTAATAATTATAATAACTGTTTGTCTCACGTTGAGACGTTTAAAAAGTCTAATCACTAGACAAACATCTCAATCCTATGTGTTAGTTGTACCAAACAGAAGTGAGACTTGTCGAAAAATTGGATTTCGATAAGTCTCAAAGGGGGGGATTGTTGTAATAATCAAAGGTAAGTATACAACTCCCATAATGGTGATGTTGCTATAGAAATCCATCGTAGAGCCCGACCCTATCTCCATAGGAACTTAGACAACGTACCTTGGTCTGATAAGCAGGATGTGGCTGTCGAAAGCAGAAGTCTCACTGATGTGTTACTAGTCTAGTTAGTAAACCATGAAGAACCGCTGAGATCTGCCAAGAAAGCAGGAAACTCGGGGAAAGGTAATTCGGGCAGGGGGGGATCGCGACCACCGACTCACGGACCACCTACCCCAATTATACCACCGACTCAAAGGATGAAGTTGAAGAAGAACAACTAAGCATGCGCACTAATGTACACGCTGTGCAAAGAGACTTTAATAGAAGATCATTTATCTTTTAACAGAAGAATATTGCATCTGTATTAGGAAGTTGAATATGTTAATGCTTTGTGTATCAATGACTGCTAATTTGAACGCGTGGTGTGCTGTCTTGAGACAGGCACCCATAGCTGCGCAAATATGCAATAAAATACCTCTGCTCTGTGTGTGCATTGGCATTTTGCACACCGGCTACATGAAGCCCGATTTTGGGGACAACACCGGGTGGGTGGCTGGATACATATCCCGTGCCCCATGCCACCGCCCGGAACACTCTCCTGGGCCTTGAAAAGCAAGTCCTATGGCGACATGGCACCCCAGAGAGAATTGAGGCGGGCAACGGGACTCATTTCCCAAACAACCTCAGAGACACCTGGGCCAAGGAGCACGGCATTGAGCGGGTATAGCACATCCCCTGTCATGCACCAGCCTCCGGGAAAATCGAACGATCCAACGGACTGTTAAAGACTACGCTGAGAGCAACGGGTGCTGGGACATTCAAACGTCGGGATACACATTTAGCAAAGGCCACCTGGGTAGTCAACACTAGGGGATCTGTCAATGGAGCTGGCCCTGCCCAATCAAAACTCTGACGTACTGTAGAAGGGGATAAAGTCCCTGTAGTGCCCGTAAAAATATGCCGGGAAGACAGTCTGGGTTGCTCCTGCCTCGGGCAAAGGCAATTGCTATAAAATAATTGCTATAAAATACTGCATGTAATCACGACTATGGTTGCTATATGCCATATCAACGGTATTACAGTAAGAATCGCCCAGGTTAATGAAGAACGAACGTTGATGAAACCAAGCAAAGTGCAGCGGTGACGGAACCAGAACTGGCTTCAGCATGCAACAAGCCAACACCACACACCACCTCTCCTGCCCTGAAGGACCGTTGTGCCAGATGGAGCCCAAAGTCACGGACTAAATGAACCCAACGGACATTTCAGAGGGATGGCCCACAGACCAAGGGAATGATATCTGTGTGCATATATCAAAAGACAGGGAAAGTGGTGGAGATTAATTGGAATGTATCAGAGAGGGTAGAACCTGGGCATGACGAAGATGGTATAGAATAAGGGGTGGATACTGTCCTGGTTCTGGCTGGGATAGAGTTAATTTTCTTGATACTAGCCAGTATGGGGCTATGTTTTGGACTTAGTATGAGAATAATGTTGATAACACGCTGATGTTGTAGGTGTTGCTAAGTGGAGTTTACAGTGGTCAAGGACTTTTCAGCGTCCCATGCTCTGCCAGGTGCACAAGAAGCTGGGAGGGGCACAGCCAAGAGAGTTGATCCAAGCTGGCCAAAGGGCTATTCCATACCATATGGGGTCATGCTCATTATAGAAACTGGGGGGAGTTGGCCAGGGGACAGAGATCGCTGCTCGGGGACTGGCTTGGTGTCGGTCGGCACCTGGTGAGAGGTTGCATCACTTGGGTTCTTTTTCTGGGTTTTCACGGAATCACAGAATCGTATAGGTTGGAAAAGACCTTTAAGATCATCAGGTCCAACCTTTTGTTCCTCTCTCACTCTCTTGTTTTCCTTTTCATTACAATTTATTATTATTATTATTGGGTGTTTTTTTCCAATTCTTAAACTGTTCTTATCTCAGCCCACAGGTTTTCTTACTTTTGCTCTTCCAATTCTCTCCCCCATCCCTCCAGGGGTGGGAGGGTGAGGGAGCGGCTGTGGGGTGCTTAATTGCCGACTGAAGCTAAACCACGACACCAGCAAACTTGGTGCAGGGAGCTTTAAACTGACAAGGCAGGGGGATGGGGTCTGCAGTGGTGACACCTGTGAAGCTGAAAGCAACAGGGTCCAAAGCCAAGGTGACCCAGAGCAGCAATGAATGCTCCTTGGCCATCTCGGTGGGGGTAGGGGATGGAGATCCACGCGGCAGCAAAGACGCAAGGGTTGCTGCTGTGTTAGAAACCACGGAAGCAACATATTTCTACTGGAAATGCAGTCAATAATCAAGTCTACCTTGCCATCGAATCTCGTTAAACCACTGTTGCGTCTACTGTCCAACTTAGTTAAAGCGCTGTTTTATATCAATAAACATGTTGCTGCTTCTCTCTTACGAGTGAAGTGCACCTCTCCAGCTGCGACAAACTGGCGTAGTTGGTGGGATGGCAAGGAGCATCACCGATTATTTATGGAGGCATGGAGTGAACCCGAGGCCCAGCTTCTCAGAAGAGTGGGCTCGTGGCAACTGGCATCGCTGGGAAGCCGTTGAAGAGCACCTAGAGGTAACTAGGGGCCGTACAAAGGATGGCAAAGGGCAAGGAGTTATCCGCAAGAGGCTAGGCACCTGTTTAGAAGCTGCATATCAAGAAAGGGAGAAGAGAAATAGAGAGGAGCAGGACCTAGAGAAAGAAACAGAAGGTAGAAAGGCAGCTGAGTTGTTACTGTCTTTACAAACTGAACAAGTGCAGAAAGAGTTACAGGAGGAAGAGGAGAAAGGACAAAAGTTGGGAGAAAAGGTGAGACGATGCTTATGCAGGGACACCACTTGTCACTGATCTCCATGTGGACATTGAGCCACAGACCGCTACCCTCTGGATGCGACCATCCAACCAATTCCTTATCCACTGAACAGTCCACCCATCCAAACCGGATCTCTGCAATTCAGAGAGAAGGATCTTGTGGGGGACCGTGTCAAAGGCTTTACAGAAGTCCAGAAGTCCAGCATGTCCGGCACGGCAGC
>NW_027328495.1:0-22000 GCF_034638445.1 Ciconia boyciana
CGCCAGGCTCCAGCCCTTATGGCATGGGTAATGGCGTAATGCAGTGGTTGGGGCAAGAGCCCTGCAGAGTGAGGGTGCAAGCCCCTCTTGCCTCTACAGGTGCGAAATGGCTGGGCATGACTGGAGAGATGGTGGAGGAGGAGGAGGACTTTCCCAAGCAGGGGGGCAATGCGAGATTAATTGCAATCAGTGTGTGTTTGATCATTTGGTTCTATGGCAAAGCAAAGCTGAATCACAATCCAAACAAAACTTGTTAATAGGATAAATAATATGACAATAATAAGAGTTTTCGTTAATATGTTTTGCAAATTTAAGGATGATATCCCACTAAACCAGTCAGCAAGTGAAAATCCCCCAGGATATATTGCGGTTTGATGTAACATTTGTAAATGTTTGGAAATGGCACGGACGTCACGTTGGATTTGTCGAGATTTGTTAACCTCGGTGCAGCAGGTGGTATGAATCAGTGCACAGGCGCCTCCTTGTTGCAGGGTAAGCATTTCAAGTAGTAGACGATTTTGTCCTACTATCAAAGCTAAAGAAGAATTTTCCTGTTGCAAGGCTAAAGTGCATCTACTGTGCGATTGTCTGTGGCATCCATGGCAGCAGGTAGATTTTTAAGAGCTCTTTCTAGTTCATTTACCCCAAATGCAGGAATTAAGGTTCTGATGAAATGTCTCCATCCAGGTTCATGGGGGGTTCCTCATATAGTGGGGTGAAGAGGTGGAAGGTCAGATCTACACATGCGGCAGGGGCTGCGTTAACCCCCCCCCACCTCCCACTGCACGAATGACTGCAGGCAGAGGTGCTGTGAAACGAACATCAAACCTTTAATGAATTAGGAGAGAACTAGAGATAAGGGAGAGGATTGGGGCTGGCGTGGGCGGGTGCAGGTCGCATGTCGCGGGGATCCGTGCTCCACACCTTCTCTATCAACCTATCACCATCGGCTGTGGGGGCGTGGGGCACTTTGTCCCCTGGCATCCCTCAGGGTTCCTGCTTGCTTGGTGGGCCGTTGTTGCCATTAGATGCCCTCCGCTTGCTGCTGCGCGCTTGCTGCCTGCTGCTGCCAGCCACCGTACTGTCCCCATCCGGCTTCCCCTCGTACAGTGTTTTTGAGTGTTTTAGCACCTTGCACACCACCATCTTCTTTCTCTTCTTAGGTGGGATGCTGTCCCGCGGGGAGGGCTCTTGCACATTGGGCATGCCAGCCGGCGCGGGGCGCTTGGCCTTCTTGCCACCCGCCTTGCCCGATCTGGGCAACACCCGGCAGGAGACGACAGCCGGCAGTAGTGGCAAGTGGGTCAAAACCACGCGGGGCTGCCTCCGCAGGGCCTCCTCCAGCAGTTGGGCCATGTGGGGTGGATGACGCTGGGGGGCAGCTGCGGGGCTCAGCAGAGGACCCTTCAGGGGATTCTCTGGAGGACCCTCAGGGCGACCCTTCGAGGGACTCTCCATGGGACTCCCCACAAAGTCTGTATGGGACTGTCTGGCAGGCAAGTGGGGAGGACCGCTGCCACCCTGCCCTGCTTCTCCTTGGGATCCAGCAAGGGGGACGTCGCCACCTCCAAGAAGGGGTTGGCATTCCCCAGCATGGCTGCTGCCACTCGGTCCTCGGGGCAGTCGCCCTCCGCCCTGTACTGTGAGAATTCGGGGGGCTGGTTGAGGAAGGCAGTCATGTCGGGGACATCAGGGATGGTGTCGTCGCTGTCCCCCAGCCCCGCAACCACTGCTCGCTCCTTGGTGCCGCTGCCCTCCGCCACATACTTGGAGAGATCAGGGAGCTCATGGAGGAAGGCGGTCAAGCTGGAACTGTCAGGGACATCGGGGAAGGTGTCCTCGATGTCCGCGTTGTTGAGCCAGGCGAGGATGTCGGTGACGTTGATGGTGAATGACTGCTCATCCTGAAACTGCAGGTTGTCCCCTGCCTGCTCAGCAAAGGCCTCGGCAAAGGCGGCTGGTCCCTGGTCGGACAGGTCTGTGGGCTTCCCTGGGGCTGCCAGGTTGGTCACCGCTGCTGAAAAAACAAAGCCAGCCAACCCAACCCCAGGGTTATACAAGCTTTCCGCAGCATGGCCGTCCACCTGCGGGCTCTGGTACCCCTCAAGACTCACCTTTGGGCTTTGTTGTGGTTCTGCCGGTGGGCGGAGCCAGGGCGGACTGGTGGGGGCTGGCAGCAGGGATGCTGTCCTCGATGGCCACCCCGTCCTTGATGGAGGCCTCTGACTGGTTCTGGGCGCTGCCGGGCAGTGTTTGGAGCACAGGGGGGCCCTGCACCCAATGCTGAGCCGGGGGGCAGCAGGGTGGCGGGGGGCCGGGGTGGGCAGGGACATGCAGCGGGCGGGAGCCTGTTGGGTACAGGGGCTCCCACTGAACCATGACCCGGGACCGCAGCCCCATTGGCTGGTGGGGCACCAGAGTCCCCGTCACCACCTGCTGTCCCCAGCCATAGGCAGGGGGACGGGGAGCAGCCACAGGGGTCAGCGGCAGCAGATGGGGGAGCTGCAGCAGCTGCCCCAGGGCCCCCAGGGGCCCTGGCACCCCCTGCCAGACGCTGGCCTGCCCCAGCTGGTAGGTGATGGGGGGGAGCTGGGCAGGCTCAGAGGACACCGTCAGCCCTGGAACAGAGGGCAGCACGCAGGCAGTGACTTGCGGAGGCATGGCCGGAACAGTGAAGCTCGCACTGTGCACCTCCATTGCCATCGGCATCCGGAGAGGGAAGCTCTCTGTTGGGGGAAGCGAAGAGGGGTGATGGGGTGAGATATTGGTGGGCAGAGTGGCTGGGGGGTTACTTGGAGGGCAGGAGCTCCAGGACCAGCGGGAGCCTGCTGCTGTACCTGCCGTGGCGCTTGGTCAGTGTGGGGTTTGTTTGGGGCAAACAGCCTCCGTCCCCATGGCGATCATTCCGCCAGCACCTGGGTGCAGTATGCCATTGTGAGCGCGCAGTGACGCGCTCGTGGTGGCCCATGCGGTTGTCGACCGGGAAGCCCCTGGGCGGAACGCTGAGGCAGAGTCTCCTGAGTCGCCATAGCGAGCAGTCAGACCTGGGAGCGCTGCGTGCGAGGGAGGAAGCGGAGGCTGAGCGCCGTTGCCTTTGATTGCCTTCGGCCCACTCCACCTCAGCCTGTGCTGCTTGCCCTGGCCCCATTGGTGGGCCCTTCCCCGTGCTGCCGCGAGCCATAACCTGGTGCAGAGGCCGCGGCGCTTTCTGCCACGGTAGACACGGTTGTGGAGCAGGCACCGCCTGGCCCCAACCATGTCGTGTGTCCACTACAAGTTCTCCTCGAAGCTGAACTATGATACGGTCACCTTCAACGGCCTCCACATCTCCCTGTGCGACCTCAAGCGCCAGATCATGAGCCGCGAGAAGCTGAAGGCGACCCACTGCGACCTGCAGATCACCAATGCCCAGACCAAAGAAGGTGCGTGGGGGCAGCGGGTGCGGGGCCTCGGGGTCCGACTGACTGGCGGCATCACAGACCGCACTGCAGCAGCCCTGGCCTGTGGGAGCTGCACTCTGCTCTTTGTGGCTTGTCCCCACGTAGCGTGAGTCAGTCTGGGGCCCATCCTGCCAGCAGGCAGGGGACTGGGAGGGCAAGCGGTGCCGGGGATTAAGTGGTGTGGGAAGCGATAATGTGATTCGGCCACGATGGGTAGCTGTGACTTGTGTTGGGGGCCTCACAGAGCTGTTCTTCTGTAGTTGATGTTCTGACAGCTGCCTTCAGGTCTGTGTTTTAGACGCGAGCTAGGCGTAGAAGAATACGTGCTTAATGTACGATGTGTAGTGCTTACAAAAGTTTTGGTTTCCTGGAATTCTTCTAGGTAAAATGATAAGGAAATGTGGGAGGATATCTTATAATACCAAAGTTGCCAGATTTCTTTGAGATCTGGCAGAGAAAGCTGAAAGTGATGGAAATAGAACAGATGGCTAATTAGAAGAAAAAAATGGGTTTGGTGACTTAATTTTGTCTTCAACTTGTTTGACTCCACTGCACTGGAAAACCGGTTTTGTGGCTGTTGCAGAAACTGCTCACTAGCAACATTTTGGATGAAGAGTGTATCTGGGAGTTATAATCTATGCAGACCCTTTAAAGCCATCTTGCACATGAGTATTCTCTGTATCTAAACTACACTTTGGAATTTCTTGTTAATATAGCTCCTTTTCTACAACAAAGACATTGTCATTCAGACGCTATTAAGCATCATTTCATCATTCGTTTCTAACCGTGGTGTTTTTTTTTTACTGCTACTACGTGTTAACCATATCAGGGCAGTACTGAAGTTTTCTGGCAGAACATTTATGGTGACTATATGTAAGAAACGTTCTTAAAGAAGTCACAAATTCTTTAAATTGAATAAATGGTGCTTGATTCTCAGAGATGATAATGGTTTCGTATTACTTAGTATGATGTTTCAGTTTGGTAACCTGCCATCGTGATAAGTTTGAAAGTGATGAAAGACGTTGGGATGTGACTTTTCAGAAAGAAAGACTTGTAAAGTGTTTCCATTCCTTAAACATTAGATTTCTTCTTTTTTTTCTTTTTTTCCCCCCTGTGGTTCTGTGACACTGTAACAACAGTCTTTTCTTTCCAATGTGTACTAGTGGTTTTTTTTCTCTTCCTGTTTGATGTATTGAAACTGAAACAGAATAATATGTATGCTGCGGTAACTGTAACTTCAGCCCTCCCCTTTAAAGTGGTTGCACCTAAAGCTCGCTGTTTATCTGCAGATATTGAAACTATTTTCAGGAGAATGTCCGTGAAGAGGCTTAAGAGCACAATGTTAGGGGTCTTAGGGATGCCATTGGATTGCATGACATGCGCAGGTAGAGATACATTTCATCAGTCTTGAATTCTTCATGTAGTATTGAATACAGTTGTCAAGAGCTTTTGAAAAATGTCTAATTGGCTTTAAGGGCTTTGCTGCAGAAGGGTCTGTGAATTTTGTCTGCAGTTGCCAATGTACTTTCAGCTTCACAAGTGCTAGCAGGCTGAATGGCCACCTGGCCGCCCTCACTCCTGTAACAGTTGGGTCTGTGTAAAACAGAGCCTTAAAAGCAGAATGCTGGATGGTAATAAACTGTGATGGAGCCCGATTATTATCACCCGAAGAAAAAATGTTTTGAAATAGGCCAAACACCTGAATTCTGTTATAGCAGGTGAGGAACAGAAAGCAAAGTTGTAGAGGAACAATTTATGCTCCTAAATATGTTACCCCATAAAGTGTTACTCTACTATACATACTACCAGTTTTGCAAAGTGTGTGGCTTTGTTTACATACGTGATCAGAATGCAGTGAAGAAAAAGCATCTGCTTGGCTCGGTTCTGTTAAATGTGGTGTTGCCTACAGGTGAAGTCAAAGGAGGAGTATCTTTCATACCTTAAAGAGCATCACTCTTGTTTAACAGTGACAAGATCCTCCTCTAGGTAGGTTGTGTTGCACCTTGACCTTTGTAAAATGAGGATAAAATTTTAAACTTGGTATATGAGTGACACAGATGCTTATTGAAGCTTTTGTAAGGCTGTTTTCCATGTGAAAATGCAAAAATCCCGCAGTGGTTTTCAGAGCAAAGCTAGAGAATACATTTCAGTGTCAGATATATGTATGCCAAATTTTTGGTTGCTATGCATAGCCGTGAATTTCAGTTTTTATTAATCAGATGTAGATGCTTCAACTCACCTTCAGAAGAGAAAGGGAAAAACTCAACCCGGATATTCTGCCTAAATGGGATGTTTGGAATTCTTACATGCGGACATAAAGTATTGGTTTTTTATAACTTTGTCTGTGCAGGAGTCCTGACTGAATGTTGCAATAATCTTGGAAAGAACAAAGTGAACCTTGAGTGAAGATGGCCTACTTGTTCAGATTTTTCTGAGGACTCTAACCTTTTGCAGTTCAGGAACTGTTACTTTTCCTACTGGAAATCTAGTAGTAGCAGCAATGCTAATATAAGCAAAAAGTAAACAGGACTGTAAATATCAGTGGAAAATAAATGATATGATGGACTCCTTTGAAGATGCTGGGAAGGCAAAATGGATGGTTAGGACCTATTTTAAAGGGCAGGGGGGTGTGCGTCCTCTTCCGTGCTTGCTATAGAGGCACATTCTATAAAGGCAGAATTCCCTCCAAAGGCCTATGCTCAAGAATGATGCCTTTCAACTTGCCTCCTTTGAATTTGACCTGAATTTCTTGACCTGTCTTTTAGAAGAGATGTTCTCACAATATTGTGGAAGAACTGCAAACTCCAGAACTCAGGGTTTTGAGTACTCTTTCCTGCCCTGTAACATTCTGACACAAAACACTTGGAGAATGTGCTCTTCTACTTCTCAGGCAAAATACAAAAAAAAAAGAAACAACCCAAACAGCAATGGGACTCTGGTCTTAAACCTGTGGTTTGTGATCTGGACCACAGAGAATAGCCTGCATGACTCTGTTCAGCAGGTAGAAACAGCTGCTTTGGGCTTCTAGGACTGCAGCTGGCATGATCTCCCAGTTGTTTGTCTGGGCCTCAGTACTGTTTGAGCTCCTCCTCCATCACCGAGTCCCAGTGCAGGCCTTTCTTGACAGGTGGCTGTGTGATGGTTAGATTTTCCTTTTGAGAAGAGCTCTAGGGGTTGGTTTTAGGATACGACTTCTGTAAAAGCTTCTGTTTTCATCATTAAGAGTCCTTTCTCCGACAGTTTGAAACTGCTCTGAATTCCAGAGGAAGCTTGCTGTTCGGTTTCTTAGGGGCCAAGATCAGGAATTAGTTTCAGCGAAATGATTTCTCGGTTTTCTGAAGAAGCATTCTGTCATTTGGAAATAGAAGTAAAATGTTCATTGTGTGGTTGAAATAATGTCTTCTGGTAGGTATGTTTTGGTCTAAGAGAGGTTCCTGCCCATACGAATAATATACTGAAAAAGGGAGCATAAATTGTGACATATTCCTATTTTGCCTGTGATCACTGAGCAAAACTGCCCTGACAGAGCTTGACTGGAGATAATACAGCAGCTTTGGTTTTCAGACCATCATTCTGATTCAGTTTGCAAGTTAAGGGCTTTTAGTATGTACAGCTGTAGGCAGATTACAGGGAATGGCTGCTGATAGTGCTTTAAAATATTTAGTCACAGCCAGCTCGTGTAAGTACAATATACAAACCATTCTCATGGAGAGATCTTTGCGTTTTAAGCTGACTCAGTCCAAGTGTCTCAGGGAGTTGTGGGGTTTTTTTGTTTGGGCCTTACAGAAAAGGTCAGAAGGCTTTCCTCCTCTTCAGAAGACTAACATGGTGTAAGCCAAGGCAAAGCATGGATAGCTTCAGGCACACGCTGTTTTCGAAAGGCTCTTCAGGGCTGTCTTCATAAGTAATTTTGTTTGAGTCTCTCTGCTCTGCAGAAAGTGCATCAAAAGAATCCACGTCCCTTGGGCTGATTCAAACTAGATGATGAGCTTAAGAGGGGAGATACCAGCTTAGTTGGAGCCAATTCTGCCCTACTTGTGAAAGCAAGCTCAAAAAATCTCCAGAATCTCTGTGATCCAACGTCTAACAGTGCCAGTTGTGTTTCCATGTCAATGTAAAGCACTGAGCAGCTGAGAAGTGTGGCTGTTGATGGATTAAGCTCCAGGAAATAGACAGAGATGGCAGGCTGTCTTCTGTGTTCTGTCAGTCTTCATGGGTGAATCGTTTTTAGTGAACAGCTATGAAAGCAACGGCGCAGCAAAAGCAACTTAAGCTAGGTCAAGAAAGAACCTCATGCAGTAGCAGACTCTCCTTTAGTGACCTGTGAGGCCATTTTGCTGTTGGCGTTCAAACTATTTTAACAACATGGAAAAGATGTTGCTGCTTGTGTTTGATTCTCAGACCTGAGGATTTCTTGAAATGTCCTGTTAGTGTGTTGAGACGATAAAGGCGTGATGTTACCTAGACCATTTTGCTTTTTAATCTGAAAGGGATTCTGTGAAGTGCTATGTAATGACATATTAATATACACTCTTACGAACTGACTCATGTGTTTTTCTGTGTTTGTGTTGTTTTCAGAATACACAGATGATAATGCCCTGATTCCTAGGAACTCATCGGTAATTGTTAGAAGAATCCCTGCAGGAGGTGTTAAAGCTACCAGCAAAACATATGTTATGTGAGTATCCATAAAGCATGGTATTCTTTGTTAGGGGTTCCAGTGTGTGAACTTTTTGGATGGGTATTAGTTTACAGAGGCATTCAGACTGTATCTTTCTCGTTAAAGCTGCTGTTAGTTTTTGTTGTCATGGGGTAGATTTTACTGTACCTGTCCCAAAGGAGAGTTACATTTTTAGGCCTGCTGGGGCATGGGGTTCAAACTCCAACAATGGTAACTTTGAAGAGGAGTCTGTTGGGTTTGTTCTTGGGGCTGATTTTTCTGAGACCCAAGCTGTAGATCCTGTTTCCTCTACATGGAGAGATTCCTCATCATATGTGTTTGCTTTTAGTGCTTTTATAGTACAGACAGATAGGCATTGTAGTGTAAACTGAGAATTGTTCCCATCTCAGAAGAGTCTGATTCTCGGTGTTGCATTTGCAGTAGGCGGGGCGGGATATGGCAGGTATTCTTACGCCCCAAATCTGGGTTTTGTGCATACTAGCTATTGAGGAAAGACCAAGGGTTGCCAGCTGGGGAACCAGGCAAACAAGAAGTTGCATTCCTAAGTGATTCCTATTAGTTTCCTAAACACAATGCCTGTTTCCGGCAAGAGAAGAAGAACACTATCCTAAAGCATGTTGCCTTTTGTGCGAGTACGATGAAGGAGTAGTTAATCCTTTCCAAACTTGAACCTCAGTAAGCAGTTTAGCACGTTACCAAATGTTACGAGTTCTCTTTCCAGGTCGGTTTTTACCCTAAGCTGATATGCGTGCTCCAGGATTTAATTCTGTATTCCTAAGCTGTTTGGAGGACAGAGAATCGGGTGTATTGATTAAAATTACAGCTATTCAAATGCCATCCTGACTCGAGGATTATTGCTGTCATTTCTGTATTCCTACAGTCCAGTTCTCTATCAGCTGCATTAGCATTGTTTGAATGGTCATGTTTTCCAGCCTTCTTCAAGATATGCCTCTCCACCACAATGAGTAGATATTATTAGCTTGTGGTTTTGCCATGCCTTTCTGATGTTGCTTCTCAGTAAAGAAAGTAGACTGATGAGTTACAGTGTGCCTTGAACAAACAGTACAGCAGCATCCTGGTACCCATGAAGCATTTGCAAGCAAAAAGCCCTGAATTTATGTGGCTCTGCATGTAAACTTTGGGCATCTTACTGCAGTAGTCGTTGCAGTGCTTTCAGGCACTCCCTAGTAATGCTGGACACCACAGCCTTGAGCTTATAAACATGGCCTTGTTTTGGGGGTTAATTTAGGTACGTCTGCTTAGTGCTGTCCTGTCAATGCATCCTCCGTTTCTGGTTGGGTGGCCCCCTCCTAGTATGGTACTGCTGCCCTGAAAGGAGAGGAGAGATGCTGCTAGCATCAAAGACCAAATAAATCCCTGTCTGTGGGGATAAGGAAAGAATGGCACTGCTGTTCCAGCACTGCAAATGAAGCAGGCAGATTAGCTTTCTGTTCCTTCAGCTGGAAACACTGCAGAACCAGCTGGAGGAGTGGTGAATGTTTGGGCATGATGGATGTATGCTGTAATGGTGGAGAGGCCTTCAAAAACGCGTTT
This sequence comes from Ciconia boyciana, assembly GCF_034638445.1. Classification (NCBI taxonomy): domain Eukaryota; kingdom Metazoa; phylum Chordata; class Aves; order Ciconiiformes; family Ciconiidae; genus Ciconia; species Ciconia boyciana. The sequence goes on from NW_027328495.1 coordinate 9,676, forward strand.
CTCGCTTTGTAGTATGTCCTTCAAGGTACATGGATGAAGAAGGCATTGTGTGGTGATCTAAGGTATTTCCTTGTACTTGCTCACCTTCAGGAGGCAGGTGGCTGTAGTTGCGAGCCTGGTGGTGTTCTCGCAGTGGCAGGAAGCATGAGCCTTTCTGTTTGCACATCAATTCCACAGCAGCCTTTGAATTGCCTCTGCTCATGGGACACTTTGGATGATGTAACTTTGTAACATCAAATGTTACAAAAGTGATGTAACCCTTTGGATGATAGTTTGTTAACACTATCAATGGTTGCATGTCTGATTGGTGATGAGTAGCATGCAGACACAGATCAATGAGTACGTGGAATCTCAGCAAGTTTTCAAATGTAATAACTATTTCCTACAATATTGTAGCGTTTTCAAGATTATCTTAAAGCAGATTCAGGCAATTAAGACCTTTTTTTTTTCTCAAAAATCGTAGGAACTGCTTTCAGGTGAGATTTCTGTGCCTATTTTTAGTCAATATAGCATATGTAACACATTTAGCACATTTTGGCACTTTCATGGCTAAATATGGTAGATATCTGAACAGAGTGCTTGGGCTTCCACAGAGAAACACTGTTGTAAAGACGATGCTGCTGACATTTTTGTTATTTCTTTGTCAGATGGCTGATTTTTTGCATTTCAGTAAACTTGCACTTCAAAGTGTCTAGAGCCTCCCTATTCTTTCTTAGAAACTGAAGTACTCTGTCTGGTACCTACTTGTAATGCTAGGGATATACGGATTGGCTAAAGTTACCTTTGTACTTTCATGGTTGATTATTTAAGAACACAAAACTCTAGTAGAGACTTCATATTTTGATACTTACTCACAGAGACAAAATATCTGAGGACTTTGCTTGCACTGTTGTGTTCTGTATCTGTCAGTCTTGGAGTAATTTGTGACAAAGTAGAAATGTGATTGTGGGGGTTTTTTTTAGTTGCACTGCATGTACCAAGAGAGGACGGTGTCTGTATACGTATAAATTTCCACATTCACTAGAGTATCAGAACAGAATGTTTTGATGTTCAGGTTTTAGAATCTGTTTTCACTGCTTTATGTTGGGTACAAGTGCCTTATTTTAAGTTCTGATCACCTTTCTTTCTTCTTCTAGAAGTCGAAGTGAGCCAGTGAGTGCAACATCAAAAGCAGTACGTAAAAACACAATCTCAGCCTTTTTTTCTACACACTGTTCTTAATTCTAAACAATGTAGCCTTGTATTAATTTTCCACACATTACCTTAATAGATATTTTCCAGTAAAAGATAGTCTATGTTGTAAATACAATGCATTTGATTCAGCATAGTAAAAACTGAGTAATGCCCTCATTTGCACAGTTCTCCTGTGAATATTGGTATTTGTGCCTAGTAATGCATTGTATTTCATATGGAATACGCTAGAATATTTCCTGAATGACTTTGTGTTGTACAGATAATGTATGATGGGTTTTGGATCACGTAGGTTGAAGGTTTGCACAACTGAACATGGTGCCATGTTCTACATCTGCCTGTCCATAGCTAGTGCTATGTCTGTCTGTATAGCTTGTTGTGTGCTTTTTGTTTCTTGCCATAAAAATGGTTTGGAGTATTTTTTTACATTTTCACAGTGTATCACTTAGCTTTTGTGTCTGAATATGAATATGTGTTTAATATGAATATCTGTTGAACATGAATGTGTGTTTATTTTTTTGCAAACAGACTGATGACTCTTCTGCCCCTATTTCTCTGGCCCAGCTTATTAAGGTATATCTATATTCTCATCAAGTGCTTAAAGAAAAAAAGTGTTTGGTTTGTATTTTTAAATCTTATACTGTGATCCATAGCTGGATAACTCTTGTAATGTGAACAAAACTTTAATTTGATTTTTAAGAATTTAAAGTATTTCTTTTCAGTTTGAAATGTCTGTATATTTTGATACTGTCCTGTAACGAGTAGTTGCCAGTTTGGGAAGATAGAAGGGGAGCACCTTATCAGCCTCAACGTCATGTTGTGGTATTACTCATCTTCCAGACACAAAGAAGCAGCACTTCAGAAGCTCTTTACTGTTTTTCATACGTTTCGTTAATGTTGCATTGGAAACTAACACAATTTTCAGAGAAGAATTTAATTGGCTGTAAGTGATGGACATTTCAGGGGGGTTTGCAACAGCCGAATTAGAGGTGTTTCTGGGGCATGGACGCTTGTGTGGCCATTTCTGCATTTCTATTTATTACAGTTATAGATCCATTCTTTGGATGCTGCACAATTTCATAAATTGTAGTATATCTTCTCCTTCAAACAGTCTGGAGCTTAAAGATCAGTTTAAAAATCTGGATAATATATTTTTTTCTACACATATCTTCAGTCCACTTGGAAGAAAATGGTATTGGTGACACAAGCCTTTATGTGAGGTACAAACAGAGCCGAAGGTTCTGAGTGCCCAAGAATGCTCTTCTCAAGGGGGTGAACAGGCACATAAACACCATGTAATGGCGTAAGGACTCCCCAGAACATCTCCAGGGCAGCTGTATTTTATAGAAGCAGCTGTTTTCATGCAACCTCAGCTAGCGCTGTGCTCTTTACAGGACTGGGTGAGTGGGGTTGTCTTTGGCTGTGTGGGCTTAAACGCATTTCTAATGCGTGTGTCAAACAATTCCCTGTTAAACAGACTGCCAATCTGGCTGAAGCCAATGCTCCCGAAGAAGACAAAGTAAAAGCTGTGATGATACAGTCTTGCCACCAGTATGATCCCATCAAGTAAGTGTGGATAATGTCAAATCTGTTCTTTGAAGATTCTGGAAAAACTTGTAGAGGTGTTGGTTTTAACAAGAGAGACACATGCATGCCTTTCTCTTTTTTTCCCAAAAAACTTTTAGTTATGTGAAGAAACCCTTGGGTCCACCTCCACCATCATATACTTGCTTCCGTTGTGGAAAACCTGGCCACTATATAAAGAACTGCCCAACACATGGGGTAAGATTGTGGGGGACTTCTGGTGGTAGTTTGTTTTTAATGTGTTTCCCTTGGCAGTTAGGTAACAAATGCATGAACACTGCTATTAAGACTCATTTCTCTTGGGGTGAAATAGAGAGGCTAGATGGCAATGTTGCAAAGCCCTTCAAAATTCAAGGGAAACCTGGAAATAGAAATGAAACATTTTCTTTTTTCTAGGTCATTGACGTTAAATATGTCCATAGATCGTTCTCTGTCAGCTTTGATGCTTAGTTTTATATATTTCACTATTACTGGAAAGTTTTCTGGTTTTGACTCTTTCTGATGACAGTTCACAGTTTTTAGTATTCCGTATAAACCCATGGTGTTTCTGTTGACGCCATCTCTTGAATATTTGCCTGTTTTAACTACACCAGTCTCTGGCTGAGCATTCATGCCATTTGACCTAAGTCACTGAATGTATATGCATGAGGTACGAATTCAACCTTCGTATGGAGAGGGTGAATTTCCCCAGTGAGTGATTCAGAGCACCGAATGAAGCTCTCGCTCGGAATTGCGCTTTGGAGGAGGAGCGGGTTTGTGTCTCTTGTCTGAGTGGGTGGTGAGCTAAGGGATATTTCACCCTTAGGGAACCTGAAGTGAAGCCAAAGCATGTCGAATGAGTTCAAAACACTGCTCAAGCCTTTGGGACATCCTGGCTATATTCCTTTAGGAAAATAAGTATTTCAGTTGAGCAAGCCTGACGCTAGGTAAAAGGAGAGCCCTGAAGGCTTTTGCTGCTTAAAATAATCATTGCAATGTCATTTGAAGTGTGGGTCTTAAGATGAGCTATGTCTGCATTTCTTTTCTTAACAGGACAAAAATGTTGAGCCTGTTCCCAGAATTAAAAAGAGCACAGGAATTCCCAGGAGCTTCATGATGGAGGTGAAAGACCCCACTACAAAGGGTGCCATGCTGACAAGCACTGGGAAATATGCAATACCAACTATTAGTGCGTAAGTATGGACTTAAGTGGACTGACCAAAAAGTGAACGAGAGAAACCACGCGTGAATGTCTGAGGGGCAATGCAACCAAGTTGGCCAGCCTCTGTAGTTACGGGGGAGGAAGCATTGTCATTGTCTCTTAACCATAAAATCCGTGATGCTTTCTCATATTACAATAGGGTGGTCCTACTGTTCATGGCCCTGGACCTGGGTTAAACTGGTGGTATGCTAAGAATCTGTATTTCTGCACAACATTTCAGTAGTGTTTACAGTGGAGTCGTTCTCTTTGAAAGCTCGTTTTGCTTCTGGTTTATGTTTCAAAGGCTTCTTGCAACATTTGTCAACTAGCAGTTGGACTGAGATTTCCTCCCCCTCAGACTTTTATCAAGTAGTTGCTATAACCTAAGAAAATACTCCTGTGTGCTGACGAGAGTGGCGGCTTTAAAATGCACTTGGTAGCACCTCTGTTTTTCTGTCATGGATCTCCTTTTGTAGAAGCTGTAACATAGACTTCTTCCATTTGTAAAATGTCCTTACTCGGAGACTAACTTTATCCTGAGCCTGCAATTTACATTTACCCTCTGGCAAAGGAGAGGTGGGATCCTTCTCACCTGAGTTGTAGCTGTCAAACAATTGTTTTTCTAGTCTGAGCTAATTTCTTAGTTGATCCAATGAATGGGAGAGTTCTGCAGAAGGAAAATTGTGTTGTGGCTATAGAAAAGTAGTTTAAACTAAATGCCTACATTGTAGAAGGCTGATGTGGAGGGAGGAGAACTGCAGCTGTTCTCTTCCTTTGATAGAATCCAAAGCTTGGAAGAGTTTTCCTTTACCCACGTTGAAGTTTTTCCTTTTTCCTTCCCCACCCCCCTCCAGGGAAGCTTATGCCAGAGGAAAGAAGGAGAAGCGTCCCTTTTTACCAGAGGAGCCGTCCTCCTCCTCCGCAGATGACCCTATTCCGGAAGAGTTGTTATGTCTGCTTTGTAAAGAGTTAATGAGTGATGCAGCTGTTATTCCCTGCTGTGGAAACAGTTATTGTGATGACTGTAAGTGTTACTCCCACGTTTGTTAATTCAAAACATCACAGCTGATCTTCTGAAAGCAGAAAGAGGAGATAATGGCATGACTTTGTTACCAGCTCTATTTAATACTTAAGTATACCCTGAACAGGAAAGGACTCTTCTCCTAGAAAGGGAAAAAAGAAAAAAAAAGCAGAAAGCTTAGTACCTAGTGAAAGCCTCTTTACATGCAGAAGGACGAGTACGAGAAGAGCGCATAATTGTGCAGGTGATGACAGTATTAGATATCGAATGCATTTAGTTTGTCCACAGCCTTTCTCTCCTAAAAAACTGCATAGCCAACTCTGGTGACTTCCTGTGGTCTGCAGCAAACGCAGAGTTAGGCATTTAATCCACATTCTTCTCCACGGGAGAGCTGGTTCAAACCTTCAGAACTCAAACCTACTCATGGTTTTTTGAGACGTGTTTTATTCATTAACCTGGAGGTTGGTGACTTCTCACTGTACTAGATAGTGGAAAGAAGACTAGTCGAAACATCGAGACACAGCCTACTCTACATCTTCAAATGTTGCAATAGTGCAATGTCAAGACTGTCTCGTTATTTGCTGCATACTAGAAATGTTTTACACTATTGAACACGTATAGCTTCATGCTTTCCCTTCAAGACCATATTCACCCATTACCCATATATGTGTTTTTATACTTGATTAGAACCCCCAAAATTTCCTCTGTTTGGCTAAAAACTGTTTGGATGATTCTAAACATACACAGGTATTAGAACAGCATTACTGGAATCTGAGGAACACACATGCCCAACGTGTCATCAGACAGATGTTTCTCCGGATGCTTTAATTGCCAACAAGGCCCTACGCAAGGTAAGGTGATGACTTTTACATCAACTGTTTGTAAGAAAAGTCTATTTGTAAAAAGCTGAAAGGGAAGAAAAGACTAATTTACACCTCCTTAAGCAAAGCCAAGTTGAATAAGGCTAAATGTACCTTTCAAGTACATTACCTGTTGTTCCAGAAGCTTACAGCTCTTTAGAGACAATCTGGCACATTCAGGTCACACTTTTGTTTAACATGATTGCCTCACTTTCAATTTCGGTGTTAACACTGAGGTACTTTAAATGCAGATACTCTGAGTTACCAGTCCTTGATATCGGTGTTTAATGTGATGTGTTCATAGATCTGTATGTTGATTTATTTGAGGCTTGATAGCATTTCCAGGAGTACACAAGTCATTTTACTCTGTGGAGGCTTTTGTTCGTCTATCTACTGAAGTTTCATATTGCCTTTTTGTAAATGTTTTTCTGCCTCTAGGCTGTGAACAACTTCAGAAATGGAACTGGCTACACCAAAAGGCTGCGCAAGCAGCTTCAGCAGCAACAGCAGCAGCTGCCACCACCGCCACCACCTCCAGCACCGGTAATGACTGTTGTCCCTCCTGCTGCTCTGGTGACTGCCGCTGAACACTCCAAGTCTTCCCCTGGGTCACTCAGCGGTGTGTTGGAAGAGAAGGTAAGTTTTATTTCAACATCCGCAGTGATTCGTGTATCTTAGTAGAGCTGATTTTCCAACTCCTTGCATTTATTCACATGGGCTGTCAGGTTCCTCTACTAAGACATCCGGCATTTGCACGTCTTCTGGGCCCCCAAGGACAATCAATACCCACAAGTGGTAAGTAACTATAACTGTAGAATTTCTTTTAAAAAAATGATCTTCAGATAAACTGAATGGGATTTTTTTCTTTTTCCTCTCCCCACTCCAAAAGGGCATCCAAGGGGAGGCAGAACAATTCGCTCAGCCGGTGGCAGACCAGGCTGGGAACTGTAAGTATGGCACAGAAATTCAATATATTACTACTTGTAACCTGTTAAACGAGGCCGTAACACATAACTCACGCAACAGCTGGTTTCTAATGAAATAAGTATGCCCAGAGAGTTGCAGAGCATACAAGTGGTAATGAATTTTAACAACATAGGCAGCGTATGTGGAAGAAGTTACCAGAAGTTCGAGAGAAGTTTAATTAATATCTGTGCAGTCCTTTGAAGATCAGCAGTGTGAAGTATGAAGCGTCTCCAGGAGTGGCAGAGACGCGGTGGGCACTTGGCACATGGGAGGTGGGAGTCTCTTAAGCAGGGGCAGCCTCCATCCAGAGTCGCAAAGCTGAGTATAAGGAGAGAAGACTGAGGGAACTGTTGGGGGGGAGGATGTGGAAGGCAAGTCTGAGGATCAAGAAATGAGTGTCGTCTCAAATGAACAGAAAGCAGGGAGAAAAATGCTGAAGTTGGGAACAAGAAGTGCTCGCCACCATGCTCCCGCTTCCTTCGCTTTCCTCTTGAAAATCAGGGCAGAGCGTAACAAACAGTGACACGTGTTTGGGGGTTTCTTTAGAAGTTCAAATCGAGGACGCCCATGCAGTGAATGTACCCAAAGGCCTCAGGCCCCAACACTACCAACGTCCACACCAGCCTTTGTGCCTGTGCCTCCACCTCCCTTGTCTCCTCCACCACCCCATGCACTTCCTCTTCCTCCGGGGGTACCAGCACCACAGTTCCCTCCTCAGTTTGCACCTGGTCAGCCTCCATCTGCTGGGTACACTGTCCCCCCTCCAGGATATCCCCCAGCTCCTGCACACACATCATCAGCTTGGGTACCAACAGCAGTACCCACGACTCATTCATATACCGTCCCAACAACACACGCACCTCCTTCGTAGATTCACAGAAACATAGAATCATTTAGCTTGGAAAAGACCTTTAAGATCGTTGAGTCCAATCGTAAACCTAAGACTGCCAAGTCCGCTACTAAACCATGTCCCTAAGCACCACGTCTACGTGTCTTTTAAATACCTCCAGGGATGGTGACTCATGCGCTTCCCTGGCAGCCTGTTCCAGGGCTTGATCACCCTTTTGGTGAAGAAATTTTTCCTAATGCCCAATCTAAACCTCTGCTGGCGCAACTTGAGGCCATTGCCTCTTGTCCTATCACTTGTTACTTGGGAGAAGAGCCCGACACCCACCTCACTACAACCTCCGTTCAGGGCGTTGTAGAGAGCGATGAGGTCTCCCCTCAGCCTCCTTTTCTCCAGGCTAAACAACCCCAGTTCCCTCAGCTGCTCCTCACAGGACTTGTGCTCTAGACCCTTCACCAGCTTCGTTGCTCTTCTTTGGATGCGCTCCAGCACCTCAATGTCTTCCTTGTAGTGAGGGGCCCAACACTGAACACAAGATTCGAGGTGCGGCCTCACCAGTGCCGAGTACAGGGGGACAATCACTTCCCTAGTCCTGCTGCCCACCCTATTTCTGACACAAGCCAGGATGCTCTTGGCCTCCCTTATGTAGGGAGGAGTTTTACAGAGAACAACAGAGACTTGAAGAGGAGTAAGTATTTGGCTCAATGAAGTTGCGTTGTTTTTCATTTTTGTCTTTCGATAGCGTATCGGACTGCAGTTACACCGAAGTGCAAAAAGAAAGAAAGAGAAAGAAAGAAAAGAGAAAGTCCAAACCTGATGAGTTTACACCTGATTTTGCTGAGGAAGTGATGGGGTATAAAAGGATTAAACAGGAGCGCAGGCGATCATTTTCCAGGTAACTGCTTTACATGTCTGTAATGGAGAAGCAGATTGTCCAGAAGAATCAGGAGGAGTTCCTCCGCTCCACCTCTCTAACCAAGAGTCGTAACCTTCGTTCTAGGTCCAGGTCACCCCCAGAGAGAAGATACCATGCCCGGTCAAGGTCTCCAGTATTTAGAGAGCAGTCTCCCACTAAACGGACTCTACCTCAAGGGGAAGGAGGAAAGGAGTATTTTAATTAGGTGGTTTAGTTAGGACTAATTAAAGTAAATGAAAGACAAAGCAAAACCATTCCCTTCTTGCTTGCTCTGACTGTCCCTGACTGGGGCTGTGGGTAGCCATAGGGAGGGTGGAAGCCTTGCGTCTCTCTTTACAAGTCCTCTCTCTCTCTCACTGTAGAAGCACTGCAGCTTCGGGTGCTCCTAGTGTTGGAGACACAATTAGCTTTATTCTTACAGCTACCTCAGGTCTTGGTCTAAAGTGTCGGCCTTTTGTTTTGGTTGGTTTGTGTTTTTAATACACATATTTCTGTATGTATTTCAAAGCAGAACCTGGATCTTAGTGCGGTAGGAATAAAGCACTGGGAAGCTTGCCAGTTCTTGTTGAACAGTACAGCAGCAAAATTAAAATTAGTGAAGGTTTGTTTCAAAAGGATGCATGAAAGCTTTTGTTCTGCATATTTCTTTATTGTCTTGCTCTTATGTTAGCTGTCGTTCTACACTTCCAAAGTTGTGCTGCTGTCCTCCTGTTACTACAGCCAAAGCAAGACAGTGGACCCTTTTTGCTTTAGTATTGGTGTTTCAGTAACTGCAAGGATCTCTAGTTGGTATTTGTCCTTGGAGGCTGCAGAAGTGCAGAGAGTCATGCCCATTGTTTTAGCGCCGTCAAGCACAACTGTGATCCTTCCTGGCTGAATTTTTAGTGTAGCCAAGCTGTGGGGTTTTAGGAAACCACTGTAATGTACACGTAGCACTCCCCCAGTGAGATTAGCCTTTTCCTCCTCTTTTCTGTCCCCTTTCCCACTTGCTTTGTGTTGGTTTCTGTTTAGTCTTCTGTTTGAAATGGGAGTTAATACATTGACGGTCGATGATGGGGTTTGGGGTTTGGTTTCTGTTTGTTTGGGGTTTTTTTCCAGTTCTTCTGCAGTATTATCTCTAGGGTTGTAGACATGGAGTTTCATGGAGCTGTAGTTTCTACTTGACTGATTGGAGGGACTGGCAGGAAATACAAAAATACAAGAACTAATTAACAGTTTATGACCTGTTCTGTTTCAGTTACTGGTCAATACTGGACTGTTTAATGCTAGACTCCAACAGAGAGCTTTCCCCATTTCCTATTTGCTTCTGAAAAACCACCAAACGGTCATGGTTGTGCCTGTCATGAGAGAACACAGGCCTGTTTTTCCACGTGTAGAAAAGAGTGGCATATGGAGCATGAAGCTTCAAAATACTTGATGAGACTTCCTTTTTACCAGAACTAGGTACAAAATGTTCTCAAAAGAAGGAAAGGTGAATCTTCTGGTAAGACCTGCCATGGAAAGAAGCTCTCTTTGTCCAGGTCTGGGTGTTCCTCTCCAAAGGCACATTTTCAAGAACTTTTTAGTTAGTGATACAGTAATGCTGTATGTGCTTTCCTAAACACAGAGAGAAGGAATGACTAACTGGAGTGAGGCATCACCTTCTGCATGTAGATATTTTTCCCCAGAGCCTGCTAACGCTGCTCCCCTGAATTCTTCCACTACGTTAGGCAATAAAGGACAAGAGCTTTTTCCAAGGAAGGGTTTGAATCTCTCTTCTGGTCAATTTAGTGACCTCTTGAGGAGAGCTGTTTGGATAGTATGGCCTGTGGTCTAATACAATACAGGAAAGGAGTTTTCTCAGCTTTTGGAGGCTCCTCTGTCACGGTAAACACCTTTATTTCAACAATGGGAACAGTTCATTTTTTTCTACACAAAGTGGTGGGTTACTTTTGTGGCTGGAGTTTTGGATTGGTGTTTTTCTTTGGGTTTTGTGGGGTATGGTGAGTTTGGCATTTTTAAGCTTATTGAGAGGAGGGGCAGAGTTCCTGTTTCAGGGCTGATATGCCTGCGCTTTGTTTTGACAGGCAACTACTGTGTTCATAAAAGCACAGCCATGTGCATTTGTAAATGATGAGGCATTAACTGATTAATTTACAAACGACATGGAAAATATGTTTCCTGTAGTGATGCTTCCTTCTGAAATCAACTGAAATACTGTTTTCAATCCTTTCTAGCTGAAAATGGACAGCTTCCTTAGCCCTTGGACTTTTAAGCAGTTGTGAGCATTTGACAAGGGTCCCTCTCGGAGATATTCTGCAGCAATAAGTTGATCTCAGGCGGGTCTGGCACCTTAGTTCAGGAAAGCCAACTATGCTAAAGGACAGCACTGAAAAATACGCTGAAGCCCTGGGGAAACTGATGCGGCGTGATGATGGCTAAGTGCTAGAATAAGGCTGGCGGGCTGTACTGCTCTAATAGAAAAAGGCTCCAGCTGATCTCAGTGCTGTTTCCATGATCCTTTAAGTGCCTTTTATGTCACCTGGAAACCCACTGCGAGATTGATTTTTGGAACACCCTAAATGCAACGGAACAATAACAGTATCTCTCACTATCGCCATGGACAAGTTACTTGCAATCTCACATCCAGACCCCCTCAACTCCCAAATGTCCCCATATACAATTCCTTCCTCCATTTTCCAAATGGCCCTGAAGGAGGGGGAAAGAAAAAAGTTAACTGAATCTCAGTAACCCAGATTATTTTCTTCTCCTGGAATGTGCAAAATCATTTGGAAGGTAGTAAAAAAGCCTTCCAAATCTTTCTTCTCATGTCACAGACTTATTTTGCTTCTAAAACACCAGAGGAAAAAGACAACACAGACAATACCACATATTCGATACAAGACCTTCAATACATACGAGACAATAAAGACCACACCGTACACTACGTACCATACATACAATACAATACACACAATACAATAGGAAATACAATATAAACAATTGATACCGCGTTCACAGAGAACAAATGGTGCCCTTCTTACTGTAGCGACATAATCAAGTTTGGAATACTTTGTGAGCAGATGGTTTCAAAATTTGCTCTTTGTGATTAGATAGAAGGGGGTCTTGAGACACTATATCCTTGGGTAGAATAGATAGAAGCCAGTCCTGAGACACTGTATGCTTGAGTAGAATAGATAAAGGAAAAGGGTGGTAGAATAAGTTGGGTTTGTATATGCAAGAACGGTGTAACCAAGGCAAAACCGACCTGAGCGTGCACGGAAACGGAGTTCAACCAGCGGACACGGTGAGGAAGACTATCGATGACCGCCAGAGGACCCTGGAAGACCACCAGAGGACAGGAATGCGCAGGCATCAGGGACATTGACATATATGAATGAGTTCTAGGAAATAGTAGGAATATGACAATCATTTCCCAGAAATCTAAGGAAGATGTATATTTTGATTGTCTATCATTTCTGTCGTTGCGCAATTCGGCGTGCGCATTAGGTGGAGCGATCCCCTGTGCGCCCGGCGCCGCAATAAAGAACGCCTGCATTCTAAAACTCCAAACTGAGTTTTAGAGGGTTCTTCTTTTGCCGACTTAGGGTATCACAATGCACGTGATACATACAATACAATACATTCAATACGATCCATACAATACGAACCAGACCATACCATAAAATACATACAAGAAATAATTTACCATACGATAAAAGACAACACATACAATCCATATAACACAATGGAATACAAAATGCAATTAAAAAATACAGTA
>NW_027328496.1:0-22000 GCF_034638445.1 Ciconia boyciana
CCCGGAGCACGCAGAGCTCTTCCTTCAACTCTTCCGTCCGCATGGCTGCACCTGGGGGTGGGCAGCCAGCAGGGTGTGAGGGGCACAGCCACGGGCACTTGTCAGGCACGGACACTCGCGGAGATGCTGCCCTACCCTGGCACACGACCGCACACGGACACGCGGGTGCACTCAGGGGAAGGCACCCCCTGCACGGCTGCGCACAGGCACGCCACCCTGCTCACCTGCAGCTGTGCCCAGCACCGCGGGTGCTGGCACAGGTACAGCCATACGCCCACGGGGACAGCCATGCACCCCCTTGTGCTCCCCAAGCACGGGCGCACCCGCTCTCTCTCACGCACGGAACACGGCCACGCACTTGCAGAGTCAGGGACGCCCAGGGCTGGCACGGGAGCCTCCCCGCAGAGAGGGGCACCGTCAGCCAACTGCACTGACGCGCCTGCACCCCCCGCAGCCGGCAGCCCTGTGCGCACGCACGCGCGCACCAGTCCTGTGCCCGGCTTGGCCTGTGCCAGCTGGGTGCCCAGGACTTGGCTGGAGGTGGGGGGGGGCCCCAGGGACCGCTGAGGAGAGAAGGAGCTTCCCCGCCCCTGCTGTGCCGGGCACCCGCGGGGCCCCTCCTGCTGGCGGGGCTGCCCTGCCCTGGGGCCTCTGCGACACCTCCAGCGTCACGATCCTGCCCTGTCAGGTCACAACACCCCCCGCCCCCGGGACCCCCTTCCTTTTGGTCCCCCGCCAGCCCCAGCAGCGTAGCCGACCTCCCCACCTGGCCCTGCCTCGGCCCAGGCTACTGCCTTCCCCCCACCCCACCGCTCGCAGCCACACACAGACCCCCGCCGCCCCTTGCCCAGCCGTGGCTCGCGGGGACTGTGGGGATACTCTGCCCTCACCCTCCTCTCCCCCGTCAGGGGCCTTCGGCTGCACAGCGGACGCAGGACAGCTCCTTGGCGAGTCCTCTCCAAACTCCTGCCCAGCAGCACCGAGCTTCTCCTCCAGATGCTCCCCCGCCTCCGGGAGCAGCCCCCTTTATACCCGCTGGCGCCAAGAGGTGACGTGGGGCCCAGCCACGGCCACCGGGGAAACAGGCCATCACTCTCAGCACCCACTCCTAGTGCACGGGCAGGAGTGACCGTGGGCGCCGCGTGTCAGCGTCTCCCTGCGGGGTATGCCTGTCCCGCAGAGTCCAGCTGCGGCAGCTCCTGGCCCCAAGTCCAAGCAGGAGCCAGGCTGCGCACGGACTCCCAGCAGGCACATGCAGGTGCTCACACGCACGCCTGCACCATGGATGTGCGCAGACGGACACACCGCGTGGGCTCCAACACAGGGCTCACGCATCCAGCCCCGCGCTTGCAGGCTCCCGAGAGGAATGGCGTCCCTCTCTTGGTCAGAGAGCCGCGGCTGCCGGCACGCGGGGGACACCAGGAGGAAGGGGTGGGGGCACGCGGCAGGCAGGCAGTGACCCACGAGCTTCAGCTGTGGCCCCTCGAGCGGCTGCGTGCGGCGGTGCCGCACGCAGGAGTTGGCAGCCCGCGTCACTCTGGCCTCCATCCGGCAGGGCCTTTCCCCTTGCAGCAAGACCTGCGAGTGGCTGGAGAAGCTGGCAGGGAGCAGCCGGGGCTGTGCCGGCCTGTGGCTGTGGGGTCGGCAGGGACAGGGCCTTGGGGACAGGGCCACCGGCTATGAGATTGCTGGAATGTGCCCCGTGGGATGGGGGGGCAACTGGCAAGGGGGCCATGGGAATAGCACCGCTGGGGATGGGGACAGGGGGCCACGGGGCTGTGGGGCCACCAGGGTCCTCCCCAGCCCTCCATTCCCACCTCGGGGGCTGTCTCCGTACCCCCCCGATTTACCCCAATAAACCGCTCAGCTCAAAGTCCATCCGTGTGGGCATCTCCTTCGGGCGCTGGGGCACGAGCGGGGCCCAGCCCCCGGCTGTTAAACGCGCCTTGTCACGGTGCAGAACCCCCCACCCCCCCGCAGCCTCCTCGTCGCACTAACGCCAATCGCTCTGTGGGAAAGCTGCCACCCACGGGGGCCGTCTCCGTGTCGCCCCCCGTGGGGCGGGGGGTAGGGTGTGCGTGTGGGGATGGGGATGACCCCGAGTGGGTGGGGACGGCCCGGGGCAGGGGCGCGTGGCCCCCCCAGGCTGGCGGAGATGACTGTTGCTGGTACCGGGGCATGGGAAGGGGGAACCTCGTTCTTGGTGCGGGAGAACCTCGCGCTAAACTAACCCCGAGTGGATCCGGGCGTGGGGCCGCGACACCCCCCAAGCCTGAGGTAATGGGGGGCAGCGGGACCCCCCGGCTTGGGGAGCGGGCACTGGGGCTGGACCCCCCGGCTGCATCCCCTAGCGCCAATCCTGTCCCCCCAGCGCAGGGGCTTCCCTGGGGTGGGGGCCCCACTGGCAACGGCGGGTTTGAGCCCTGCGGGCAGTTGCCGGGCCATGATCTTGTCGGGATGACGGAGCCGTGGCGGGACGGCTGCCGGGGCCGGGGGACGCAGGAGGGGGCCAAGGCTGAGGCACTGCCGGCCGCCTTTGCCTCCGTCTCTGCCGGCCCGCCCGGCCTTCAGGGGTCCCGGCTCACAGAGGCGGGGGAAAGGCTGGAGCAAGGCAGCCGGACCCTTGGCGGAAGAGGATCAGGGCAGGGAATCCTTCAGGAAACCGGACATAGCCATGTGCGTGGGCACAGGTGAGCCCCAAAACCGCGCAGGGCTGCCTGCACGGAGCTCACCCGGGGCACTCCCACGGGCGGGAGTGGGCAGCCCCCCCGCGTGACCCAACCCGTGTGCACCCCTCTGTGGGGGTGCTCACAGCCATCAGTGGGGTCGCATCAGCGAGGGACGTGGCCGAGCAGCTCCGTGGGCCCTCCTTGCAGGAGGGGAGCGCTGCCCAGCGCAGCCACCACCACCTCGCCGAGCTTGAGAGACTCCTCATGCTGAGCCCCACAGGGGTCTGAGGTGTGGGACAGCTTCTGGACGCAGCTGCAGCAGATCCCCACTTTGGCCGCACGCACTCCCGCTCGGCCCGAGCGGTGAGGCTCGGCCGCTCTACAGCCAGCTCTGCCAGCTCCTGGCTCCGGCCATGGGGAAGCAGGACCCCCTCTGCGCCGCGTACCTGCTGTCCGAGTCCGTCTCCATCACCGCTCGCCATCAGATGCTCAGCATCATCCACAGCAAGACTCATATGCCGGCACTAACCTTCGCCGTCATCGGGCACCCTCGGGGACCGGCGGAGGGGACAAAGCCGCCGCAGAGGCTGGACCCCCTTCCCCGGCTGCGTGCATTCACCACGGAACCGGGACCCCCTCTCCACCGCGGTACCTGCTGTCCGAGTCCGTCCCCATCCGCACTCGCCCTGCCCCATGGGATCCGGCTTTACTCCTCATGCCAGGCGGCTCCGGCT
The DNA here is from genome assembly GCF_034638445.1 of Ciconia boyciana. Classification (NCBI taxonomy): domain Eukaryota; kingdom Metazoa; phylum Chordata; class Aves; order Ciconiiformes; family Ciconiidae; genus Ciconia; species Ciconia boyciana. The sequence goes on from NW_027328496.1 coordinate 3,404, forward strand.
CTCCGCGCCTCCCGGCTCCTCGGAGACGCGGGGCTGGCTTGTCGGGCAAGCGCCGGGGGACGGCCGTGGAACGCGAGCCGAACCGCCGCGGGAACCGCCACGCCGACAACTGAGCTCCCCACTTCGCCGGGCGAGCCACGGGCACTGCCGGCCTCCAACTCAAGCAAGAGCCAGGTCTGAGGCAGAGCCGTCGTGGGGCGCGCACAGGCAGAAGGGAAAGCAGGAGCCACCTCCCTCTGACCCGTCAGCTGACATTCATTGAAGAGGTCACACACTTGTCCTGCAATCACAGACTTCTTTCTTTATTTCAAAACAACTGGGACCTCGCTGGGCAGCTCCCTAAGGCGGCCGCCAGCTTTGGTGGCAGGACCCAGTTGAGGACGTCCGTCTTCAGGAGGACTAGGAGGAGGACGGCGAGCTGCAGGAAGGCGAGGAACAGAAGAAGGCTCCTGGGGGACAGGAGAGAGGAGTCAGGCAGAGCAGGGTGCAAATGTGTCTCAGCTCTTTCCAACCACCCTCTTCGAATGCCACCGTGGGACTTCGCACCCTGCTGGGCACAACGCTCCCAGCTCAGGGCTGGGCTGAAGGGCCCAGGCATCTCTCGCAGCTCTACTCTACATCTGCCCAGTGGGCCCCCAGATCCCCCGTGCTACGCCCCCCAAGCTGGGAAGAGAAGAAATACTGCACCATTTCATCCCAGAGAAGGCCAAAGCTGCCCGATACCCTTGGACCACTGGCACGGGCATCCCACTGCCTATGGAAGAGCCCCGGCACCCCGCGCCCCCTGGGCAACTCACCGCAGCCAAGAAGTGATCTTCTGCCTCCTTGATGCCAGCCGCCCCTCCTACAGGCCAAGGCACAGCAGGGACATGTGTTGGGGTGTGCGAGGTGGACGAGGTTTGGGGGCTCAGACAGACCCCCTCCCTCGTCCCCGCTGAGACCGGTGCCCCCGTGGCCCCCGGCCACAGTGCAGACCCTTCCCTCCCCAAGGCCCACAGCGGGGTTGTCTCTCCTACCAGCCGCACAGCCACCATCTCCTGCAGCAGCGACTCCTCCGTCTTGTCTGCCTGCGCCGTCTTCCCCTGCTACGGACACCGTGGGGTTTGGGGCTGTGAAAAGAGACCTCGGCCAGCATGGCAAACCCCGGGTGGCCAACAGGGAGCCAGGGTGCTGCCCAGCCTCTGCTGGGGCTGGCACCAGGCACCCCCGCCGTCCCAGCACTGCACAGACCCACCCCCCGCCCCTGTCCCACCCCAGGCCTGCGGGGCGTGGAGGAGAGCCTGGGAGCTGCTTAGAGTTGCGCAGAGCTGCTTCCACGAGTCCCGAGTTGCTCAGAGGTGTTTTGAGCCGCTTAGGAGAAGACAAAGGGCTCTCCACAGCAGGCTGGAGGAGCGGACAGGAGCCAGAAAGATGTCTGCAAGCGGCACAGCTCTGCCCGGAGCTGCTCAGCAACACCCACCCCGCTGCCCCAGGTTTCAGTCAGGGCCCCACGGCCACTCACAAAGCTGCTGGCTCTCGGAGGCCTTCCCGTCTCTCCAGGAGGTGCCGGAGCTTGCTCCTGAGCAGCTGGACAAGCAAAGGTCCCGGTCAGGAGTCCAGGCCATGCCTGCTCTGAGGGGGCTTCCCCCCACAGACATGCTGAGCCCCCGTCCCTCCTGTCCCCAGTACCTTCGTGACCTCAACCTGCTCCTGAAGACCTTCTCTCAACTCTGGCCAGGGCTCCCACTGCAAAGCAAGTGGGACACATTGCAGGGAGCCGTGGTGGGAAAGGGCATCCCCAGTCAGACCCCAGGGCACTGGGAGGTCAGGCCAGGGACAGGGCAACAGGCACCCAGGTGTCCTGGGGCTAGCGCCATTGCCCAGCAGCTCCGGCCACCCCGTGAGGGATTTCTGGATGCGGGTCACAGACCTTGATCAGCTCCCGCGCTGCTGGGCCTCCCTCTGCCTCTCCGTGAAAGAGCTTTGCCTGGCAAAGAGGAAGGAACAGGAACATCTCCAGGAGGAGCAGGCGGTGGAGCAGGACCCCCAGGACACTGGCCGGGGCCCAACGCCACACTACCCAGCACCCCCCTCCAGCCCATGCCCGAGTTCCTGTTACACACAGCGTCCCCAGACACACCAGTGAGGGTCACTCGTCCCACCCCCTTCGCCAAAGCCATAGTGCTGTGCCTGCAGACCCACATCAGGCTCCCCTGTGCAGCACAGCCACAGCCAAGAGCCTGGGGGATAGCCAGAGGCCCGATCCCTCCATCATGGCCAGAGGCCATATCCCACAGTAAACATCCTCCCCAGCCACACCACTGCCCGTGGCTGCTGGGGTGCACGGACCCAGCACTGGCACCCCCCCTCCCTGACCCCGTCAGGACAGGCCTCCTTCTCCCCTCTACCTTCTGTGCCTCTTCCAGGCCGGCGGCTGCCTCCCTGTTTGCCACCTCAACGCGCTCCTGCGGGAGAGGAGAGGAAGAGGAGCAGCCATCAGGGCACTGAGACACTCCCAGGAGTGGCATTATCCCCTCCCGGCTCCCTTTGGGCACGTCCTTTGCCCTCGCGTCCCCTCTCAGTCCCAGCCCTGCAGGCACTGTGGGCAGACAGAGGGACCCCCAGGCCCAACTCCGGACACGGTCCACACCTGGACATGGTCCTGAGCCACTGGCTCTGGGTGACCCCGCTTTGAGCAGGGGCATTGCACAAGACAAGATGATCTCCACAGGTCCCTGCCAACCTCGACCCCTCTGTGATTCGCTAAACTCACCTTCATCCGGGCCATCCACTCCTCCAGCTGCTCGATCTCCTGGCGGATGTTTTCAAAACACCGCACCACAACAGGCTTCTGGGAAGAGGAGCCAGACAACGGCACTGAGCCTGACACAGCCCCAGCCGCCGCAGCTGGGGGACACGGGCAGAAGAGGGGACACTGACCTGCACGCTGAGCTGCTCCATCGTTTCCTGCAGCTCATCCTGCTTCTTCCCCTGCGTGGGGAAAGGAGAGGTCAGGGGCTCAGGTCTTGCAGCCCCAGCCCCCGGGGACAACACTCCACACCTACCAGACGCTGCAGCAGCTCCTTCTGCTTTTTGGACTCTGCAGAACACCTCGCCAGGCGCTCCCGGAGCACGCAGAGCTCTTCCTTCAACTCTTCCGTCCGCATGGCTGCACCTGGGGTGGGCAGCCAGCAGGGTGTGAGGGGCACAGCCACGGGCACTTGTCAGGCACGGACACTCGCGGAGATGCTGCCCTACCCTGGCACACGACCGCACACGGACACGCGGGTGCACTCAGGGGAAGGCACCCCTGCACGGCTGCGCACAGGCACGCCACCCTGCTCACCTGCAGCTGTGCCCAGCACCGCGGGTGCTGGCACAGGTACAGCCATACGCCCACGGGGACAGCCATGCACCCCCTTGTGCTCCCCAAGCACGGGCGCACCCGCTCTCTCTCACGCACGGAACACGGCCACGCACTTGCAGAGTCAGGGACGCCCAGGGCTGGCACGGGAGCCTCCCCGCAGAGAGGGGCACCGTCAGCCAACTGCACTGACGCGCCTGCACCCCCCGCAGCCGGCAGCCCTGTGCGCACGCACGCGCGCACCAGTCCTGTGCCCGGCTTGGCCTGTGCCAGCTGGGTGCCCAGGACTTGGCTGGAGGTGGGGGCCCCAGGGACCGCTGAGGAGAGAAGGAGCTTCCCGCCCCTGCTGTGCCGGGCACCCGCGGGGCCCCTCCTGCTGGCGGGGCTGCCCTGCCCTGGGGCCTCTGCGACACCTCCAGCGTCACGATCCTGCCCTGTCAGGTCACAACACCCCCCGCCCCCGGGACCCCCTTCCTTTTGGTCCCCCGCCAGCCCCAGCAGCGTAGCCGACCTCCCCACCTGGCCCTGCCTCGGCCCAGGCTACTGCCTTCCCCCCACCCCACCGCTCGCAGCCACACACAGACCCCCGCCGCCCCTTGCCCAGCCGTGGCTCGCGGGGACTGTGGGGATACTCTGCCCTCACCCTCCTCTCCCCCGTCAGGGGCCTTCGGCTGCACAGCGGACGCAGGACAGCTCCTTGGCGAGTCCTCTCCAAACTCCTGCCCAGCAGCACCGAGCTTCTCCTCCAGATGCTCCCCCGCCTCCGGGAGCAGCCCCTTTATACCCGCCAGGGCGCCCGTGTCACAAGCCCACAGTGACATCGCGGTGACACGGCCACCGCTGCTGCCCACTGTGACGCGGCAATCACCTCCCTGGGGCTGGCGCCAAGAGGTGACGTGGGGCCCAGCCACGGCCACCGGGGAAACAGGCCATCACTCTCAGCACCCACTCCTAGTGCACGGGCAGGAGTGACCGTGGGCGCCGCGTGTCAGCGTCTCCCTGCGGGGTATGCCTGTCCCGCAGAGTCCAGCTGCGGCAGCTCCTGGCCCCAAGTCCAAGCAGGAGCCAGGCTGCGCACGGACTCCCAGCAGGCACATGCAGGTGCTCACACGCACGCCTGCACCATGGATGTGCGCAGACGGACACACCGCGTGGGCTCCAACACAGGGCTCACGCATCCAGCCCCGCGCTTGCAGGCTCCCGAGAGGAATGGCGTCCCTCTCTTGGTCAGAGAGCCGCGGCTGCCGGCACGCGGGGGACACCAGGAGGAAGGGGTGGGGGCACGCGGCAGGCAGGCAGTGACCCACGAGCTTCAGCTGTGGCCCCTCGAAGCGGCTGCGTGCGGCGGTGCCGCACGCAGGAGTTGGCAGCCCGCGTCACTCTGGCCTCCATCCGGCAGGGCCTTTCCCCTTGCAGCAAGACCTGCGAGTGGCTGGAGAAGCTGGCAGGGAGCAGCCGGGGCTGTGCCGGCCTGTGGCTGTGGGGTCGGCAGGGACAGGGCCTTGGGGACAGGGCCACCGGCTATGAGATTGCTGGAATGTGCCCCGTGGGATGGGGGGGCAACTGGCAAGGGGGCCATGGGAATAGCACCGCTGGGGATGGGGACAGGGGGCCACGGGGCTGTGGGGCCACCAGGGTCCTCCCCAGCCCTCCATTCCCACCTCGGGGGCTGTCTCCGTACCCCCCCGATTTACCCCAATAAACCGCTCAGCTCAAAGTCCATCCGTGTGGGCATCTCCTTCGGGCGCTGGGGCACGAGCGGGGCCCAGCCCCGGCTGTTAAACGCGCCTTGTCACGGTGCAGAACCCCCACCCCCCGCAGCCTCCTCGTCGCACTAACGCCAATCGCTCTGTGGGAAAGCTGCCACCCACGGGGGACGTCTCCCTGTCGCCACCCGTGGGGCGGGGGTAGGGTGTGCGTGTGGGGATGGGGATGACCCCGAGTGGGTGGGGACGGCCCGGGGCAGGGGCGCGTGGCCCCCAGGCTGGCGGAGATGACTGTTGCTGGTACCGGGGCATGGGAAGGGGGAACCTCGTTTTTGGTGCGGGAGAACCTCGCGCTAAACTAACCCCGAGTGGATCCGGGCGTGGGGCCGCGACACCCCCCAAGCCTGAGGTAATGGGGGCAGCGGGACCCCCGGCTTGGGGAGCGGGCACTGGGGCTGGACCCCCGGCTGCATCCCCTAGCGCCAATCCTGTCCCCCAGCGCAGGGGCTTCCCTGGGGTGGGGGCCCCACTGGCAACGGCGGGTTTGAGCCCTGCGGGCAGTTGCCGGGCCATGATCTTGTCGGGATGACGGAGCCGTGGCGGGACGGCTGCCGGGGCCGGGGGACGCAGGAGGGGGCCAAGGCTGAGGCACTGCCGGCCGCCTTTGCCTCCGTCTCTGCCGGCCCGCCCGGCCTTCAGGGGTCCCGGCTCACAGAGGCGGGGGAAAGGCTGGAGCAAGGCAGCCGGACCCTTGGCGGAAGAGGATCAGGGCAGGGAATCCTTCAGGAAACCGGACATAGCCATGTGCGTGGGCACAGGTGAGCCCCAAAACCGCGCAGGGCTGCCTGCACGGAGCTCACCCGGGGGCACTCCCACGGGCGGGAGTGGGCAGCCCCCCGCGTGACCCAACCCGTGTGCACCCCTCTGTGGGGGTGCTCACAGCCATCAGTGGGGTCGCATCAGCGAGGGACGTGGCCGAGCAGCTCCGTGGGCCCTCCTTGCAGGAGGGGAGCGCTGCCCAGCGCAGCCACCACCACCTCGCCGAGCTTGAGAGACTCCTCATGCTGAGCCCCACAGGGGTCTGAGGTGTGGGACAGCTTCTGGACGCAGCTGCAGCAGATCCCCACTTTGGCCGCACGCACTCCCGCTCGGCCCGAGCGGTGAGGCTCGGCCGCTCTACAGCCAGCTCTGCCAGCTCCTGGCTCCGGCCATGGGGAAGCAGGACCCCCTCTGCGCCGCGTACCTGCTGTCCGAGTCCGTCTCCATCACCGCTCGCCATCAGATGCTCAGCATCATCCACAGCAAGACTCATATGCCGGCACTAACCTTCGCCGTCATCGGGCACCCTCGGGGACCGGCGGAGGGGACAAAGCCGCCGCAGAGGCTGGCCCCCCTTCCCGGCTGCGTGCATTCACCACGGAACCGGGACCCCCTCTCCACCGCGGTACCTGCTGTCCGAGTCCGTCCCCATCCGCACTCGCCCTGCCCCATGGGATCCGGCTTTACTCCTCATGCCAGGCGGCTCCGGCTCTCCGCGCCTCCCGGCTCCTCGGAGACGCGGGGCTGGCTTGTCGGGCAAGCGCCGGGGGACGGCCGTGGAACGCGAGCCGAACCGCCGCGGGAACCGCCACGCCGACAACTGAGCTCCCCACTTCGCCGGGCGAGCCACGGGCACTGCCGGCCTCCAACTCAAGCAAGAGCCAGGTCTGAGGCAGAGCCGTCGTGGGGCGCGCACAGGCAGAAGGGAAAGCAGGAGCCACCTCCCTCTGACCCGTCAGCTGACATTCATTGAAGAGGTCACACACTTGTCCTGCAATCACAGACTTCTTTCTTTATTTCAAAACAACTGGGACCTCGCTGGGCAGCTCCTCAAGGCGGCCGCCAGCTTTGGTGGCAGGACCCAGTTGAGGACGTCCGTCTTCAGGAGGACTAGGAGGAGGACGGCGAGCTGCAGGAAGGCGAGGAACAGAAGAAGGCTCCTGGGGGACAGGAGAGAGGAGTCAGGCAGAGCAGGGTGCAAATGTGTCTCAGCTCTTTCCAACCACCCTCTTCGAATGCCACCGTGGGACTTCGCACCCTGCTGGGCACAACGCTCCCAGCTCAGGGCTGGGCTGAAGGGCCCAGGCATCTCTCGCAGCTCTACTCTACATCTGCCCAGTGGGCCCCCAGATCCCCCGTGCTACGCCCCCCAAGCTGGGAAGAGAAGAAATACTGCACCATTTCATCCCAGAGAAGGCCAAAGCTGCCCGATACCCTTGGACCACTGGCACGGGCATCCCACTGCCTATGGAAGAGCCCCGGCACCCCGAGCCCCCTGGGCAACTCACCGCAGCCAAGAAGTGATCTTCTGCCTCCTTGATGCCAGCCGCCCCTCCTACAGGCCAAGGCACAGCAGGGACATGTGTTGGGGTGTGCGAGGTGGACGAGGTTTGGGGGCTCAGACAGACCCCCTCCCTCGTCCCCGCTGAGACCGGTGCCCCCGTGGCCCCCGGCCACAGTGCAGACCCTTCCCTCCCCAAGGCCCACAGCGGGGTTGTCTCTCCTACCAGCCGCACAGCCACCATCTCCTGCAGCAGCGACTCCTCCGTCTTGTCTGCCTGCGCCGTCTTCCCCTGCTACGGACACCGTGGGGTTTGGGGCTGTGAAAAGAGACCTCGGCCAGCATGGCAAACCCCGGGTGGCCAACAGGGAGCCAGGGTGCTGCCCAGCCTCTGCTGGGGCTGGCACCAGGCACCCCCGCCGTCCCAGCACTGCACAGACCCACCCCCGCCCCTGTCCCACCCCAGGCCTGCGGGCGTGGAGGAGAGCCTGGGAGCTGCTTAGAGTTGCGCAGAGCTGCTTCCACGAGTCCCGAGTTGCTCAGAGGTGTTTTGAGCCGCTTAGGAGAAGACAAAGGGCTCTCCACAGCAGGCTGGAGGAGCGGACAGGAGCCAGAAAGATGTCTGCAAGCGGCACAGCTCTGCCCGGAGCTGCTCAGCACCCCCACCCCGCTGCCCCAGGTTTCAGTCAGGGCCCCACGGCCACTCACAAAGCTGCTGGCTCTCGGAGGCCTTCCCGTCTCTCCAGGAGGTGCCGGAGCTTGCTCCTGAGCAGCTGGACAAGCAAAGGTCCCGGTCAGGAGTCCAGGCCATGCCTGCTCTGAGGGGCTTCCCCCCACAGACATGCTGAGCCCCCGTCCCTCCTGTCCCCAGTACCTTCGTGACCTCAACCTGCTCCTGAAGACCTTCTCTCAACTCTGGCCAGGGCTCCCACTGCAAAGCAAGTGGGACACATTGCAGGGAGCCGTGGTGGGAAAGGGCATCCCCAGTCAGACCCCAGGGCACTGGGAGGTCAGGCCAGGGACAGGGCAACAGGCACCCAGGTGTCCTGGGGCTAGCGCCATTGCCCAGCAGCTCCGGCCACCCCGTGAGGGATTTCTGGATGCGGGTCACAGACCTTGATCAGCTCCCGCGCTGCTGGGCCTCCCTCTGCCTCTCCGTGAAAGAGCTTTGCCTGGCAAAGAGGAAGGAACAGGAACATCTCCAGGAGGAGCAGGCGGTGGAGCAGGACCCCAGGACACTGGCCGGGGCCCAACGCCACACTACCCAGCACCCCCCTCCAGCCCATGCCCGAGTTCCTGTTACACACAGCGTCCCCAGACACACCAGTGAGGGTCACTCGTCCCACCCCCTTCCCCAAAGCCATAGTGCTGTGCCTGCAGACCCACATCAGGCTCCCCTGTGCAGCACAGCCACAGCCAAGAGCCTGGGGGATAGCCAGAGGCCCGATCCCTCCATCATGGCCAGAGGCCATATCCCACAGTAAACATCCTCCCCAGCCACACCACTGCCCGTGGCTGCTGGGGTGCACGGACCCAGCACTGGCACCCCCCCTCCCTGACCCCGTCAGGACAGGCCTCCTTCTCCCCTCTACCTTCTGTGCCTCTTCCAGGCCGGCGGCTGCCTCCCTGTTTGCCACCTCAACGCGCTCCTGCGGGAGAGGAGAGGAAGAGGAGCAGCCATCAGGGCACTGAGACACTCCCAGGAGTGGCATTATCCCCTCCCGGCTCCCTTTGGGCACGTCCTTTGCCCTCGCGTCCCCTCTCAGTCCCAGCCCTGCAGGCACTGTGGGCAGACAGAGGGACCCCCAGGCCCAACTCCGGACACGGTCCACACCTGGACATGGTCCTGAGCCACTGGCTCTGGGTGACCCCGCTTTGAGCAGGGGCATTGCACAAGACAAGATGATCTCCACAGGTCCCTGCCAACCTCGACCCCTCTGTGATTCGCTAAACTCACCTTCATCCGGGCCATCCACTCCTCCAGCTGCTCGATCTCCTGGCGGATGTTTTCAAAACACCGCACCACAACAGGCTTCTGGGAAGAGGAGCCAGACAACGGCACTGAGCCTGACACAGCCCCAGCCGCCGCAGCTGGGGGACACGGGCAGAAGAGGGGACACTGACCTGCACGCTGAGCTGCTCCATCGTTTCCTGCAGCTCATCCTGCTTCTTCCCCTGCGTGGGGAAAGGAGAGGTCAGGGGCTCAGGTCTTGCAGCCCCAGCCCCCGGGGACAACACTCCACACCTACCAGACGCTGCAGCAGCTCCTTCTGCTTTTTGGACTCTGCAGAACACCTCGCCAGGCGCTCCCGGAGCACGCAGAGCTCTTCCTTCAACTCTTCCGTCCGCATGGCTGCACCTGGGGGTGGGCAGCCAGCAGGGTGTGAGGGGCACAGCCACGGGCACTTGTCAGGCACGGACACTCGCGGAGATGCTGCCCTACCCTGGCACACGACCGCACACGGACACGCGGGTGCACTCAGGGGAAGGCACCCCCTGCACGGCTGCGCACAGGCACGCCACCCTGCTCACCTGCAGCTGTGCCCAGCACCGCGGGTGCTGGCACAGGTACAGCCATACGCCCACGGGGACAGCCATGCACCCCCTTGTGCTCCCCAAGCACGGGCGCACCCGCTCTCTCTCACGCACGGAACACGGCCACGCACTTGCAGAGTCAGGGACGCCCAGGGCTGGCACGGGAGCCTCCCCGCAGAGAGGGGCACCGTCAGCCAACTGCACTGACGCGCCTGCACCCCCCGCAGCCGGCAGCCCTGTGCGCACGCACGCGCGCACCAGTCCTGTGCCCGGCTTGGCCTGTGCCAGCTGGGTGCCCAGGACTTGGCTGGAGGTGGGGGGGGCCCCAGGGACCGCTGAGGAGAGAAGGAGCTTCCCCGCCCCTGCTGTGCCGGGCACCCGCGGGCCCCTCCTGCTGGCGGGGCTGCCCTGCCCTGGGGCCTCTGCGACACCTCCAGCGTCACGATCCTGCCCTGTCAGGTCACAACACCCCCCGCCCCCGGGACCCCCTTCCTTTTGGTCCCCCGCCAGCCCCAGCAGCGTAGCCGTCCTCCCCACCTGGCCCTGCCTCGGCCCAGGCTACTGCCTTCCCCCACCCCACCGCTCGCAGCCACACACAGACCCCCGCCGCCCCTTGCCCAGCCGTGGCTCGCGGGGACTGTGGGGATACTCTGCCCTCACCCTCCTCTCCCCCGTCAGGGGCCTTCGGCTGCACAGCGGACGCAGGACAGCTCCTTGGCGAGTCCTCTCCAAACTCCTGCCCAGCAGCACCGAGCTTCTCCTCCAGATGCTCCCCCGCCTCCGGGAGCAGCCCCTTTATACCCGCCAGGGCGCCCGTGTCACAAGCCCACAGTGACATCGCGGTGACACGGCCACCGCTGCTGCCCACTGTGACGCGGCAATCACCTCCCTGGGGCTGGCGCCAAGAGGTGACGTGGGGCCCAGCCGCGGCCACCGGGGAAACAGGCCATCACTCTCAGCACCCACTCCTAGTGCACGGGCAGGAGTGACCGTGGGCGCCGCGTGTCAGCGTCTCCCTGCGGGGTATGCCTGTCCCGCAGAGTCCAGCTGCGGCAGCTCCTGGCCCCAAGTCCAAGCAGGAGCCAGGCTGCGCACGGACTCCCAGCAGGCACATGCAGGTGCTCACACGCACGCCTGCACCATGGATGTGCGCAGACGGACACACCGCGTGGGCTCCAACACAGGGCTCACGCATCCAGCCCCGCGCTTGCAGGCTCCCGAGAGGAATGGCGTCCCTCTCTTGGTCAGAGAGCCGCGGCTGCCGGCACGCGGGGGACACCAGGAGGAAGGGGTGGGGGCACGCGGCAGGCAGGCAGTGACCCACGAGCTTCAGCTGTGGCCCCTCGAGCGGCTGCGTGCGGCGGTGCCGCACGCAGGAGTTGGCAGCCCGCGTCACTCTGGCCTCCATCCGGCAGGGCCTTTCCCCTTGCAGCAAGACCTGCGAGTGGCTGGAGAAGCTGGCAGGGAGCAGCCGGGGCTGTGCCGGCCTGTGGCTGTGGGGTCGGCAGGGACAGGGCCTTGGGGACAGGGCCACCGGCTATGAGATTGCTGGAATGTGCCCCGTGGGATGGGGGGGCAACTGGCAAGGGGGCCATGGGAATAGCACCGCTGGGGATGGGGACAGGGGGCCACGGGGCTGTGGGGCCACCAGGGTCCTCCCCAGCCCTCCATTCCCACCTCGGGGGCTGTCTCCGTACCCCCCCGATTTACCCCAATAAACCGCTCAGCTCAAAGTCCATCCGTGTGGGCATCTCCTTCGGGCGCTGGGGCACGAGCGGGGCCCAGCCCCGGCTGTTAAACGCGCCTTGTCACGGTGCAGAACCCCCACCCCCCGCAGCCTCCTCGTCGCACTAACGCCAATCGCTCTGTGGGAAAGCTGCCACCCACGGGGGACGTCTCCCTGTCGCCACCCGTGGGGCGGGGGGTAGGGTGTGCGTGTGGGGATGGGGATGACCCCGAGTGGGTGGGGACGGCCCGGGGCAGGGGCGCGTGGCCCCCAGGCTGGCGGAGATGACTGTTGCTGGTACCGGGGCATGGGAAGGGGGGAACCTCGTTTTGGTGCGGGAGAACCTCGCGCTAAACTAACCCCGAGTGGATCCGGGCGTGGGGCCGCGACACCCCCCAAGCCTGAGGTAATGGGGGGCAGCGGGACCCCCCGGCTTGGGGAGCGGGCACTGGGGCTGGACCCCCCGGCTGCATCCCCTAGCGCCAATCCTGTCCCCCCAGCGCAGGGGCTTCCCTGGGGTGGGGGCCCCACTGGCAACGGCGGGTTTGAGCCCTGCGGGCAGTTGCCGGGCCATGATCTTGTCGGGATGACGGAGCCGTGGCGGGACGGCTGCCGGGGCCGGGGGACGCAGGAGGGGGCCAAGGCTGAGGCACTGCCGGCCGCCTTTGCCTCCGTCTCTGCCGGCCCGCCCGGCCTTCAGGGGTCCCGGCTCACAGAGGCGGGGGAAAGGCTGGAGCAAGGCAGCCGGACCCTTGGCGGAAGAGGATCAGGGCAGGGAATCCTTCAGGAAACCGGACGTAGCCAAGTGTTTGGGGAGCTGGGGGGTACTGGGGACTGTCTGGGGGGGAACGGGCGTCTCTGGGGGTGTTGGGAGTAGCCGGGGTATTTGGGGCGATTGTGGGAACGAGGGTACCCGTAAGGGCCCAGGGCGTTTGGAGGTGTCGGGGATGGGGGCGGTAAGTGGGGTGTCTGGGGACAGCAGGGGTGCCCAGAAGGGATGCGAAGTCTTTGGGGAGAGGGGGGGGCGTGGGGGCAGGTAGCTGCCGCGGGCGTCTGTGGGCTGAGGCGGTGCCTGAGGCTGTTTGGGGCAGTTGTGGGGCTATTGCTCACAAACAGACAACAGCTGGGGAGAGCTAGGGTGCCTGGGGATGACCGCGGGAAGCTCGAGGGGTAAGGCCTCGTCAGGGCTGTGTTCGGGATGGGGGCACTGGCACCCTTCCTTGCCCCCGTCCCGCAGGTGTCCTGCACAGCGGGCCTGGCACCCTGGCAACGCAATGGCTCCTCACCCCACAGGCGCCCCTGCAGTGCCACATGCCCCCAAGGGTGCTGCGTCCCAGCGACACACGCCTGTGGCTGGAGAGCTTGCCTGACATAGAAGCGCACATCACGGGGCTGCAGAAGTGAAAGCACCGCGAAACCCTCCCGCAGGCATCCCTGCCCCGCCCGGGCCCCGCAATACCCTGCAAATCCCTTTCTCCCCCTGCAAATCCCTTTCTCCCCCACCAGGGACCAGCCCCTGCTGATACATACCCTGGCTCTGCCCCTCCTGTGCAGCATGGGGGGGTGGAGGCACCCTCCTCACTCCTCATTCCCACCCCGGGGCTTTCTGTACCACCCCGTAACTGCATTAACCCCAATAAAGGGCCTGGCTCGAAGTGTGTTCGGGGACTGGCACGCGGGACAAGACCCTCTCCTTGCGCCCCGACAAACACGCCCCAGCACGTGGAGGTGGAGATAGAAAAGGCTTTATTGGGGGGCTGTCAAAGGGCAGCAGCCCCTCGCTGGCCACAGGGAGGATCTTTCCCAGCGTATATGCCAGGTTGGTGTAGGTCTCCTCAGGCAGCAAACGCAACAGCAGGCGGTAGAAGAACTCGGGGTCGTACGAGTGGGCGTAGAGCACCGCAGCAGCCAGAGCGAAGCCGGCGGCCAGCTGCAGACTCACCAAGAGCAGGACGAGTGTCCTGTGGGGCAGAAGAGGGATGTGAGACCGGGCAGGGTGGATGCATCCCAACCCCATCTTGCCTGTGGGCTGCAGGGGGCCATGCTGGGAGCCCCACGGGCTGCCTCCCCAGCCCTTTCTCATTGCTCCCTCAGGCAGGGTGGGCCATGAGACTCCGCAAGCCCGGGAAAACACCCTGGCCCAGGGAAAAGCGACACTGAGCACTTTCCAGCTGCAAAGCCCACAGCCCGCCAGCAGCTGCCCAGCAGCCTGGACTTGTGAGCCCCGCTGGCTGGAGCAGGTGTCCGGCCCATGCCACCCACTGCCTGGAGGCGGGCCCCAGGGCACAGGGGACCCAGTGGGAACACTCACTGCAGCCAATACATGGAGCCGCGTCTCCTCGACAGCATGTCGCGCTCCTGCAGGTCAACACAGAGCAAGGACGCTTGTCAAGCACTGCCGCGCAGTCGGGACAGCTGGAGTTGCACGGTGCCCCCGGCCTCCGCCTCGCGCGGGAGCGTAGCCCATGCGTGGCTGTGACCTCCATGGACCCCTCTCCCCAGGGAGACCCACGCTGGCCGCGGCAGGGGCTGGCACAGGCTCTCCCCCCTTACCAGCTGCGCTTCCACCACCTCCGGCAGCCCAGACCCCGGCGCCTCTGCCACCTTCTTCCTCTGCTGCTGCCTGCAGGCAACAGGGCTTGGTTGGACGAGTTACAGACCTCCATGGCCACGCGAGGGGTCCCCTTCCAACCATACACCACCCCAGGCAGGGATTGGACTCCCCTGTCACACCGCGTGCTGCACAGTCCCCCCACCCCGTTGCCTGGCACCAGCCTTGCCTGGCACCGGCATTGGCAGCCCCATCGCTCCGGGTGCTGCAGAGACCCCCTGGACACCCGTGTGGGGCGAGGGGCCCAACTCACCAGAGCTCTTCCTCCACACACGCCTCTTCAAGTTTCTTTATTTCCTGACGCAGCACCTGGCAGAAGGAAGGGTCCGAGTCCCTCAGCCCGCTGCGGCCCTCCTCCAACCCCCCCACGCCAGGGCCCGTGGGCACCCAGCCGTTTTCCTCCAGCCCTTTCAGCACTACCTCATTCGCCTGCTTAGCCTCCCGCCAACAGGCCCTCAGGTGGGCATAGTACTTTTCCAGCTGCAAAACAACGGGCGTAGCATGCGGGCAGCTGGGCTGGGACCTGGGCACCCTCGCCTCTCTCCAGCCCCAGGGCCATGCCCGCTCGCTACCCCACTGCCCCGGGGCACTGGGAGACTGGGCGACCCACAAGGCCAGGCATAGGGAAGCGATGGATGCCCCCATATTCTGGGGGAAACGTCCTCCCCATATTCTGGGGAAAACGTCCTCCCCGCTCACGCTTCTGCCCACAGCCGCTGGGCAACCGGCGCTAGCTGACCCTCCTTGATGAGCAGGGGCTTGGACAAGACAGGATGACCTCCAGAAGTCCCTTCAAACCTCTCAGCCCCGGCCAACTCAGCTCTGGGACACGGGCAGAGGAGAGGACACCAACCTTGCTGTTGAGCTTCTGTATGGCATCACACAGATCCTGGCGGTTCTCCTGCATGCGGCAAGGAGAGCAGGGGCTCAGGGTCTGCAGCCCCAGCCCCCATGGACCAGGAGCCGCTCCACACCTACCGTACGCTGCAGTGGCTCCTTCCTGCTTACCATTTGTGCGGAGCTCTGCACAGAATCTCTGCTGGCTCCTCGATCAGTCCCCAGAGCCTCTGCTGCCTGCAGGAATGGGGAACCATCAGATTCCCTGTCACAGACGTACACCCCCTCGCACATGGGCCTGCCCCAGCTTCCCACGTCCCGGCGCCCATCAGCCATCTACACGCCCCATCCGGCCAGTGGTCCTGCACGCCCACTCGCCCTGTGCCTGACGGCCTGCGCCAGCTGGGTGCCCAGGACTTGGCTGGAGGTGGGGGGGGGCCCCAGGGACCGCTGAGGAGAGAAGGAGCTTCCCCGCCCCTGCTGTGCCGGGCACCCGCGGGCCCCTCCTGCTGGCGGGGCTGCCCTGCCCTGGGGCCTCTGCGACACCTCCAGCGTCACGATCCTGCCCTGTCAGGTCACAACACCCCCCGCCCCCGGGACCCCCTTCCTTTGGTCCCCCGCCAGCCCCAGCAGCGTAGCCGACCTCCCCACCTGGCCCTGCCTCGGCCCAGGCTACTGCCTTCCCCCCACCCCACCGCTCGCAGCCACACACAGACCCCCGCCGCCCCTTGCCCAGCCGTGGCTCGCGGGGACTGTGGGGATACTCTGCCCTCACCCTCCTCTCCCCCGTCAGGGGCCTTCGGCTGCACAGCGGACGCAGGACAGCTCCTTGGCGAGTCCTCTCCAAACTCCTGCCCAGCAGCACCGAGCTTCTCCTCCAGATGCTCCCCCGCCTCCGGGAGCAGCCCCCTTTATACCCGCCAGGGCGCCCGTGTCACAAGCCCACAGTGACATCGCGGTGACACGGCCACCGCTGCTGCCCACTGTGACGCGGCAATCACCTCCCTGGGGCTGGCGCCAAGAGGTGACGTGGGGCCCAGCCGCGGCCACCGGGGAAACAGGCCATCACTCTCAGCACCCACTCCTAGTGCACGGGCAGGAGTGACCGTGGGCGCCGCGTGTCAGCGTCTCCCTGCGGGGTATGCCTGTCCCGCAGAGTCCAGCTGCGGCAGCTCCTGGCCCCAAGTCCAAGCAGGAGCCAGGCTGCGCACGGACTCCCAGCAGGCACATGCAGGTGCTCACACGCACGCCTGCACCATGGATGTGCGCAGACGGACACACCGCGTGGGCTCCAACACAGGGCTCACGCATCCAGCCCCGCGCTTGCAGGCTCCCGAGAGGAATGGCGTCCCTCTCTTGGTCAGAGAGCCGCGGCTGCCGGCACGCGGGGGGACACCAGGAGGAAGGGGTGGGGGCACGCGGCAGGCAGGCAGTGACCCACGAGCTTCAGCTGTGGCCCCTCGAGCGGCTGCGTGCGGCGGTGCCGCACGCAGGAGTTGGCAGCCCGCGTCACTCTGGCCTCCATCCGGCAGGGCCTTTCCCCTTGCAGCAAGACCTGCGAGTGGCTGGAGAAGCTGGCAGGGAGCAGCCGGGGCTGTGCCGGCCTGTGGCTGTGGGGTCGGCAGGGACAGGGCCTTGGGGACAGGGCCACCGGCTATGAGATTGCTGGAATGTGCCCCGTGGGATGGGGGGGCAACTGGCAAGGGGGCCATGGGAATAGCACCGCTGGGGATGGGGACAGGGGGCCACGGGGCTGTGGGGCCACCAGGGTCCTCCCCAGCCCTCCATTCCCACCTCGGGGGGGCTGTCTCCGTACCCCCCCGATTTACCCCAATAAACCGCTCAGCTCAAAGTCCATCCGTGTGGGCATCTCCTTCGGGCGCTGGGGCACGAGCGGGGCCCAGCCCCCGGCTGTTAAACGCGCCTTGTCACGGTGCAGAACCCCCCACCCCCCCGCAGCCTCCTCGTCGCACTAACGCCAATCGCTCTGTGGGAAAGCTGCCACCCACGGGGGACGTCTCCCTGTCGCCACCCGTGGGGCGGGGGGTAGGGTGTGCGTGTGGGGATGGGGATGACCCCGAGTGGGTGGGGACGGCCCGGGGCAGGGGCGCGTGGCCCCCCCAGGCTGGCGGAGATGACTGTTGCTGGTACCGGGGCATGGGAAGGGGGGGAACCTCGTTTTTGGTGCGGGAGAACCTCGCGCTAAACTAACCCCGAGTGGATCCGGGCGTGGGGCCGCGACACCCCCCAAGCCTGAGGTAATGGGGGGCAGCGGGACCCCCCGGCTTGGGGAGCGGGCACTGGGGCTGGACCCCCCGGCTGCATCCCCTAGCGCCAATCCTGTCCCCCCAGCGCAGGGGCTTCCCTGGGGTGGGGGCCCCACTGGCAACGGCGGGTTTGAGCCCTGCGGGCAGTTGCCGGGCCATGATCTTGTCGGGATGACGGAGCCGTGGCGGGACGGCTGCCGGGGCCGGGGGACGCAGGAGGGGGCCAAGGCTGAGGCACTGCCGGCCGCCTTTGCCTCCGTCTCTGCCGGCCCGCCCGGCCTTCAGGGGTCCCGGCTCACAGAGGCGGGGGAAAGGCTGGAGCAAGGCAGCCGGACCCTTGGCGGAAGAGGATCAGGGCAGGGAATCCTTCAGGAAACCGGACGTAGCCAAGTGTTTGGGGAGCTGGGGGGTACTGGGGACTGTCTGGGGGGAACGGGCGTCTCTGGGGGTGTTGGGAGTAGCCGGGGTATTTGGGGCGATTGTGGGAACGAGGGTACCCGTAAGGGCCCAGGGCGTTTGGAGGTGTCGGGGATGGGGGCGGTAAGTGGGGTGTCTGGGGACAGCAGGGGTGCCCAGAAGGGATGCGAAGTCTTTGGGGAGAGGGGGGGGCGTGGGGGCAGGTAGCTGCCGCGGGCGTCTGTGGGCTGAGGCGGTGCCTGAGGCTGTTTGGGGCAGTTGTGGGGCTATTGCTCACAAACAGACAACAGCTGGGGAGAGCTAGGGTGCCTGGGGATGACCGCGGGAAGCTCGAGGGGTAAGGCCTCGTCAGGGCTGTGTTCGGGATGGGGGCACTGGCACCCTTCCTTGCCCCCGTCCCGCAGGTGTCCTGCACAGCGGGCCTGGCACCCTGGCAACGCAATGGCTCCTCACCCCACAGGCGCCCCTGCAGTGCCACATGCCCCCAAGGGTGCTGCGTCCCAGCGACACACGCCTGTGGCTGGAGAGCTTGCCTGACATAGAAGCGCACATCACGGGGCTGCAGAAGTGAAAGCACCGCGAAACCCTCCCGCAGGCATCCCTGCCCCGCCCCGGGCCCCGCAATACCCTGCAAATCCCTTTCTCCCCCTGCAAATCCCTTTCTCCCCCACCAGGGACCAGCCCCTGCTGATACATACCCTGGCTCTGCCCCTCCTGTGCAGCATGGGGGGGTGGAGGCACCCTCCTCACTCCTCATTCCCACCCCGGGGCTTTCTGTACCACCCCGTAACTGCATTAACCCCAATAAAGGGCCTGGCTCGAAGTGTGTTCGGGG
>NW_027328497.1:0-21366 GCF_034638445.1 Ciconia boyciana
TATCGGCACTTTTGTCGCTCCAACAACTCCCTGTCAAATCCTCCTGTGAAGGTACAATATCAACACCTTGGGGAGAGCACAGGCGCCGTAGCAGGTACAGTTGGGAACGTATTGTAGAAGTGACAGGGGAATAACAAGAGAGACAGAAGACAAAGGCAAAACTAACCCTGGCTCCAAGAAAACAATAGAATAGCCTCCATTGAGGATATCTCCTGTGTTCAAAAACTCTCAGCCCCTCTCATCAGTGGAGTCCTTGCCCTCAGCCAAAGGGCACACAAAGAAAAACCCTACCAAAGTCTTTGTTGACTGGGAACCAGAGAACACCACCACTTGATACACAAGCTGTTAAGCACCAGCTCAGGAGCAGCTGTTTAGCTCACCAATGAGCCCTCCAAGAGAGAGTGCTGCAGCCAGCCTCCTCTTCCCCACCACCCCACCCCATCACTGCCAGGCCCACCTAAACCATTCACTGGAGGAGCCACAGCTGGGCACCGAGCTGGAGAAAGGTTGGGAAAAGTTCTCTTTCCCAACCTTTCTCCAGCTCTAGGCTTCTCAGGAGGATGCCCCTGCCCACAGGAGCTGGCAGAATTCAACTACAGAGAGGGCAGGGAGGGGGAAGTGGGAGAGGTTTGCTCAGAAGCTGGAGACAAACCTTTGCTGTAAGTGGTCCTAACTATCACATACCAAACAGAGGGGGGAAGTACTCAAAATTAGGGTCCTGCACAAAACAAGCAGCTTAGTGGGGGTGTTTTTGTTTGATTGGTTGGGGGTTTTTGGGGGTAGGAATCAAGTTGCCCAGGATTTATGCTTTGCTGATGTGTGCGTTAGCTAGAGTCTCCTCTGGGGTGTAATCACAGTCAACTTCACAATTCGCTTGTCAAACTTGCAAAAATGCTTCCTTTTGTATGGAGGAGTAAACAGGTCAATATTCTGCCAAATTTTGCCCTTCCCCTGCCCTCACTGCTGACAATAACTACACACAGTAGCAGGTAAGGCTCAAGAGGTACTTGTCCAAGTTGAACTGACTTACCGCAAGTTAAGCAGAAAAACCAGCAAAAGCATCAGAGACTGGGACATTCTCTTGCTTCCAAGACAGGACAGATCATGCCTCTAGGAAAAGGGAGACAGGCAAGTGCTACTCCAACAATTAACTAATTAGCAAGCTAGTTCAGCAAATACCATCAACGTTTTGTGCACAGAGAAAAAGACGTGTTTTTAATAGTTAAAATATCATAGAATCACAGAATGGTTTGGGTTGGAAGGCACCTTAAAGATCATCTAGTTCCAACCCCCCTGCCATGGGCAGAGACACCTGCCACCAAACCAGGTTGCTCAAAGCCCCATCTAACCTGGCCTTGAACACTTCAGGGATGGGGCATCCACAACTTCTCTGGGCAACCTGTTCCAGTGCCTCACCACCCTCATAGTTAAGAACGTCTTCCTTACATCTCATCTAAATCTACCCTCTTTCAGTTTAAAGCCATTACCCCATGTCCTGTCACTACATGCACTTGTAAAGAGCCCCTCTCCAGCTTGCTTGTAGAGCCCCTGCAGGTACTGGAAGGCTGCTATAAGGTCTCCCGGCGCCTTCTCTTCTCCAGGCTGAACAACCCCAACTCTCTCAGCCTGTCTTCATAGGAGAAGGTGCTCCAGCCCTCTGATCATCTTCGTGGCCCTCCTCTGGACTCCCTCCAACAGGCCCATGTCCTTCTTCAGTTGGAGGCCCCAGAGCTGGACACAGTACTTCAGGTGGGGTCTCCCGAGAGCGGAGCAGAGGAGAATCACCTCCCTCGACTGCTGGTCACGCTTCTTTTGATGCGGCCCAGGAGACGGTTGGCTTTCTGGGCTGCGAGTGCACGTTGCCGGGTCACGTTGAGTTTCTCATCAACCAACACCCCCAAGCCCTTCTCCTCAGGGCTGCTCTCAATCCATTCTCCACCCAGCCTGTAGTTGTGCTTGGGATTGCCCCACATCAATGGAAGCTACTGGCTGGTTACAGCCGTGAGCTTCATACAGCCTCACATACTTAGGGGTTTATCAGAATTAGTAGTTTCGGGTTCTTTCATCTCCTCCAAGCACATACCTCCTAAGCATCACTCTAATGCTTCTTCATCAAGAACATACAGTATCGCAAAACAAGCCTAGCCAATTGCAACAACAACACAGTTCTCAAATACAACCAAATCCTGACTTCCATCAGGCCCCTAGCCCATCGGTCCGCTTGTGTAGAGCTGTCAGTGAGCCTACTCACACAAGTACTCTGAGGAAGTCAACAGCCCACCGATGCAAGGAGACGTCTGCCAGGGACCACACTGAATTTATAAGAGGCCAGGTGCCTTGCTTCAAGAACTTAATTTCTGAAGCAAAATCCAATGACAATCCCTCAGATGGTGCCCAAGAAGTCATCACCTCAGTGATCCTCCCGTTGGCTACTATTTTTATTGGATAAACAGACCTTTATCCTCGGGTCTAACAAGTTGAGAAGCGATCAGCAGTGATTCATGGTTTCAAGGCAAGGGGCCCTCCCAGCCAGGCTGGCTCTTGCTAGCATTCCTTTGGCAGCAGTACTGTAGACGCTTTCAACTAGGTGAAAGACAGAGAGCGCAAAGCTTTAACCCAAACAAAACCCCTCCTGAACATATTCCGCCCACCCGGTGTCATTAAAATAGTTGACACAGCTGCTATGTAACTGTCCATGCAGTCAGTTACACTGCCTATGGGTGGCTTGAGACACAAGGTCTCTGAACAACTACTTTTCTCCCTGCACCTTTGACCTATCGGCACTTTTTGTCGCTCCAACAACTCCCTGTCAAATCCTCCTGTGAAGGTACAATATCAACACCTTGGGGAGAGCACAGGGCCCGTAGCAGGTACAGTTGGGAACGTATTGTAGAAGTGACAGGGGAATAGCAAGAGAGACAGAAGACAAGGCAAAACTAACCCTGGCTCAAGAAAACAATAGAATAGCCTCCATTGAGGATATCTCCTGTGTTCAAAAACTCTCAGCCCCCTCTCATCAGTGGAGTCCTTGCCCTCAGCCAAAGGGCACACAAAGAAAAACCCTACCAAAGTCTTTGTTGACTGGGAACCAGAGAACACCACCACTTGATACACAAGCTGTTAAGCACCAGCTCAGGAGCAGCTGTTTAGCTCACCAATGAGCCCTCCAAAGAGAGAGTGCTGCAGCCAGCCTCCTCTTCCCCACCACCCCACCCCATCACTGCCAGGCCCACCTAAACCATTCACTGGAGGAGCCACAGCTGGGCACCGAGCTGGAGAAAGGTTGGGAAAGAGTTCTCTTTCCCAACCTTTCTCCAGCTCTAGGCTTCTCAGGAGGATGCCCCTGCCCACAGGAGCTGGCAGAATTCAACTACAGAGAGGGCAGGGAGGGGGGATGCGGGAAGGTTTGCTCAGAAGCTGGAGACAAACCTTTGCTGTAAGTGGTCCTAACTATCACATACCAAACAGAGGAAGTACTCAAAATTAGGGTCCTGCACAAAACAAGCAGCTTAGTGGGGGTTTTTTGTTTGATTGGTTGGGGTTTTTGGGGGTAGGAATCAAGTTGCCCAGGATTTATGCTTTGCTGATGTGTGCGTTAGCTAGAGTCTCCTCTGGGGTGTAATCACAGTCAACTTCACAATTCGCTTGTCAAACTTGCAAAAATGCTTCCTTTTGTATGGAGGAGTAAACAGGTCAATATTCTGCCAAATTTTGCCCTTCCCTGCCCTCACTGCTGACAATAACTACACACAGTAGCAGGTAAGGCTCAAGAGGTACTTGTCCAAGTTGAACTGACTTACCGCAAGTTAAGCAGAAAAACCAGCAAAAGCATCAGAGACTGGGACATTCTCTTGCTTCCAAGACAGGACAGATCATGCCTCTAGGAAAAGGGAGACAGGCAAGTGCTACTCCAACAATTAACTAATTAGCAAGCTAGTTCAGCAAATACCATCAACGTTTTGTGCACAGAGAAAAAGACGTGTTTTTAATAGTTAAAATATCATAGAATCACAGAATGGTTTGGGTTGGAAGGCACCTTAAAGATCATCTAGTTCCAACCCCCCTGCCATGGGCAGAGACACCTGCCACCAAACCAGGTTGCTCAAAGCCCCATCTAACCTGGCCTTGAACACTTCAGGGATGGGGCATCCACAACTTCTCTGGGCAACCTGTTCCAGTGCCTCACCACCCTCATAGTTAAGAACGTCTTCCTTACATCTCATCTAAATCTACCCTCTTTCAGTTTAAAGCCATTACCCCATGTCCTGTCACTACATGCACTTGTAAAGAGCCCCTCTCCAGCTTGCTTGTAGAGGCCCTGCAGGTACTGGAAGGCTGCTATAAGGTCTCCCCGGCGCCTTCTCTTCTCCAGGCTGAACAACCCCAACTCTCTCAGCCTGTCTTCATAGGAGAGGTGCTCCAGCCCTCTGATCATCTTCGTGGCCCTCCTCTGGACTCCCTCCAACAGGCCCATGTCCTTCTTCAGTTGGAGGCCCCAGAGCTGGACACAGTACTTCAGGTGGGGTCTCCCGAGAGCGGAGCAGAGGGGAAGAATCACCTCCCTCGACTGCTGGTCACGCTTCTTTTGATGCGGCCCAGGAGACGGTTGGCTTTCTGGGCTGCGAGTGCACGTTGCCGGGTCACGTTGAGTTTCTCATCAGCCAACACCCCCAAGCCCTTCTCCTCAGGGCTGCTCTCAATCCATTCTCCACCCAGCCTGTAGTTGTGCTTGGGATTGCCCCACATCAATGGAAGCTACTGGCTGGTTACAGCCGTGAGCTTCATACAGCCTCACATACTTAGGGGTTTATCAGAATTAGTAGTTTCGGGTTCTTTCATCTCCTCCAAGCACATACCTCCTAAGCATCACTCTAATGCTTCTTCATCAAGAACATACAGTATCGCAAAACAAGCCTAGCCAATTGCAACAACAACACAGTTCTCAAATACAACCAAATCCTGACTTCCATCAGGCCCCTAGCCCATCGGTCCGCTTGTGTAGAGCTGTCAGTGAGCCTACTCACACAAGTACTCTGAGGAAGTCAACAGCCCACCGATGCAAGGAGACGTCTGCCAGGGACCACACTGAATTTATAAGAGGCCAGGTGCCTTGCTTCAAGAACTTAATTTCTGAAGCAAAATCCAATGACAATCCCTCAGATGGTGCCCAAGAAGTCATCACCTCAGTGATCCTCCCGTTGGCTACTATTTTTATTGGATAAACAGACCTTTATCCTCGGGTCTAACAAGTTGAGAAGCGATCAGCAGTGATTCATGGTTTCAAGGCAAGGGGCCCTCCCAGCCAGGCTGGCTCTTGCTAGCATTCCTTTGGCAGCAGTACTGTAGACGCTTTCAACTAGGTGAAAGACAGAGAGCGCAAAGCTTTAACCCAAACAAAACCCCTCCTGAACATATTCCCCCCCCCCCCTCTCATTAAAATAGTTGACACAGCTGCTATGTAACTGTCCATGCAGTCAGTTACACTGCCTATGGGTGGCTTGAGACACAAGGTCTCTGAACAACTACTTTTCTCCCTGCACCTTTGACCTATCGGCACTTTTTGTCGCTCCAACAACTCCCTGTCAAATCCTCCTGTGAAGGTACAATATCAACACCTTGGGAGAGCACAGGGCCCGTAGCAGGTACAGTTGGGAACGTATTGTAGAAGTGACAGGGGAATAGCAAGAGAGACAGAAGACAAGGCAAAACTAACCCTGGCTCAAGAAAACAATAGAATAGCCTCCATTGAGGATATCTCCTGTGTTCAAAAACTCTCAGCCCCCTCTCATCAGTGGAGTCCTTGCCCTCAGCCAAAGGGCACACAAAGAAAAACCCTACCAAAGTCTTTGTTGACTGGGAACCAGAGAACACCACCACTTGATACACAAGCTGTTAAGCACCAGCTCAGGAGCAGCTGTTTAGCTCACCAATGAGCCCTCCAAAGAGAGAGTGCTGCAGCCAGCCTCCTCTTCCCCACCACCCCACCCCATCACTGCCAGGCCCACCTAAACCATTCACTGGAGGAGCCACAGCTGGGCACCGAGCTGGAGAAAGGTTGGGAAAGAGTTCTCTTTCCCAACCTTTCTCCAGCTCTAGGCCTCTCAGGAGGATGCCCCTGCCCACAGGAGCTGGCAGAATTCAACTACAGAGAGGGCAGGGAGGTGGAAGTGCGGAAGGTTTGCTCAGAAGCTGGAGACAAACCTTTGCTGTAAGTGGTCCTAACTATCACATACCAAACAGAGGAAGTACTCAAAATTAGGGTCCTGCACAAAACAAGCAGCTTAGTGGGGTTTTTTGTTTGATTGGTTGGGGTTTTTGGGGTAGGAATCAAGTTGCCCAGGATTTATGCTTTGCTGATGTGTGCGTTAGCTAGAGTCTCCTCTGGGGTGTAATCACAGTCAACTTCACAATTCGCTTGTCAAACTTGCAAAAATGCTTCCTTTTGTATGGAGGAGTAAACAGGTCAATATTCTGCCAAATTTTGCCCTTCCCCTGCCCTCACTGCTGACAATAACTACACACAGTAGCAGGTAAGGCTCAAGAGGTACTTGTCCAAGTTGAACTGACTTACCGCAAGTTAAGCAGAAAAACCAGCAAAAGCATCAGAGACTGGGACATTCTCTTGCTTCCAAGACAGGACAGATCATGCCTCTAGGAAAAGGGAGACAGGCAAGTGCTACTCCAACAATTAACTAATTAGCAAGCTAGTTCAGCAAATACCATCAACGTTTTGTGCACAGAGAAAAAAAGACGTGTTTTTTAATAGTTAAAATATCATAGAATCACAGAATGGTTTGGGTTGGAAGGCACCTTAAAGATCATCTAGTTCCAAGCGCCCTGCCATGGGCAGAGACACCTGCCACCAAACCAGGTTGCTCAAAGCCCCATCTAACCTGGCCTTGAACACTTCAGGGATGGGGCATCCACAACTTCTCTGGGCAACCTGTTCCAGTGCCTCACCACCCTCATAGTTAAGAACGTCTTCCTTACATCTCATCTAAATCTACCCTCTTTCAGTTTAAAGCCATTACCCCATGTCCTGTCACTACATGCACTTGTAAAGAGCCCCTCTCCAGCTTGCTTGTAGAGCCCCTGCAGGTACTGGAAGGCTGCTATAAGGTCTCCCCGGCGCCTTCTCTTCTCCAGGCTGAACAACCCCAACTCTCTCAGCCTGTCTTCATAGGAGAGGTGCTCCAGCCCTCTGATCATCTTCGTGGCCCTCCTCTGGACTCCCTCCAACAGGCCCATGTCCTTCTTCAGTTGGAGGCCCCAGAGCTGGACACAGTACTTCAGGTGGGGTCTCCCGAGAGCGGAGCAGAGCGGGAGAATCACCTCCCTCGACTGCTGGTCACGCTTCTTTTGATGCGGCCCAGGAGACGGTTGGCTTTCTGGGCTGCGAGTGCACGTTGCCGGGTCACGTTGAGTTTCTCATCAACCAAACCCCAAGCCCTTCTCCTCAGGGCTGCTCTCAATCCATTCTCCACCCAGCCTGTAGTTGTGCTTGGGATTGCCCCACATCAATGGAAGCTACTGGCTGGTTACAGCCGTGAGCTTCATACAGCCTCACATACTTAGGGGTTTATCAGAATTAGTAGTTTCGGGTTCTTTCATCTCCTCCAAGCACATACCTCCTAAGCATCACTCTAATGCTTCTTCATCAAGAACATACAGTATCGCAAAACAAGCCTAGCCAATTGCAACAACAACACAGTTCTCAAATACAACCAAATCCTGACTTCCATCAGGCCCCTAGCCCATCGGTCCGCTTGTGTAGAGCTGTCAGTGAGCCTACTCACACAAGTACTCTGAGGGGAAGTCAACAGCCCACCGATGCAAGGAGACGTCTGCCAGGGACCACACTGAATTTATAAGAGGCCAGGTGCCTTGCTTCAAGAACTTAATTTCTGAAGCAAAATCCAATGACAATCCCTCAGATGGTGCCCAAGAAGTCATCACCTCAGTGATCCTCCCGTTGGCTACTATTTTGATTGGATAAACAGACCTTTATCCTCGGGTCTAACAAGTTGAGAAGCGATCAGCAGTGATTCATGGTTTCAAGGCAAGGGGCCCTCCCAGCCAGGCTGGCTCTTGCTAGCATTCCTTTGGCAGCAGTACTGTAGACGCTTTCAACTAGGTGAAAGACAGAGAGCGCAAAGCTTTAACCCAAACAAAACCCCTCCTGAACATATTCCCCCCACCCGCTGTCATTAAAATAGTTGACACAGCTGCTATGTAACTGTCCATGCAGTCAGTTACACTGCCTATGGGTGGCTTGAGACACAAGGTCTCTGAACAACTACTTTTCTCCCTGCACCTTTGACCTATCGGCACTTTTTGTCGCTCCAACAACTCCCTGTCAAATCCTCCTGTGAAGGTACAATATCAACACCTTGGGGAGAGCACAGGGCCCGTAGCAGGTACAGTTGGGAACGTATTGTAGAAGTGACAGGGGAATAGCAAGAGAGACAGAAGACAAGGCAAAACTAACCCTGGCTCAAGAAAACAATAGAATAGCCTCCATTGAGGATATCTCCTGTGTTCAAAAACTCTCAGCCCCGTCTCATCAGTGGAGTCCTTGCCCTCAGCCAAAGGGCACACAAAGAAAAACCCTACCAAAGTCTTTGTTGACTGGGAACCAGAGAACACCACCACTTGATACACAAGCTGTTAAGCACCAGCTCAGGAGCAGCTGTTTAGCTCACCAATGAGCCCTCCAAAGAGAGAGTGCTGCAGCCAGCCTCCTCTTCCCCACCACCCCACCCCATCACTGCCAGGCCCACCTAAACCATTCACTGGAGGAGCCACAGCTGGGCACCGAGCTGGAGAAAGGTTGGGAAGAGTTCTCTTTTCCAACCTTTCTCCAACTCTAGGCTCTCAGGAGGATGCCCCTGCCCACAGGAGCTGGCAGAATTCAACTACAGAGAGGGCAGGGAGGGGAAGTGGGGAAGGTTTGCTCAGAAGCTGGAGACAAACCTTTGCTGTAAGTGGTCCTAACTATCACATACCAAACAGAGGGGAGAAGTACTCAAAATTAGGGTCCTGCACAAAACAAGCAGCTTAGTGGGCGGTGTTTTGTTTGATTGGTTGGGATCCCTTCGGGGTAGGAATCAAGTTGCCCAGGATTTATGCTTTGCTGATGTGTGCGTTAGCTAGAGTCTCCTCTGGGGTGTAATCACAGTCAACTTCACAATTCGCTTGTCAAACTTGCAAAAATGCTTCCTTTTGTATGGAGGAGTAAACAGGTCAATATTCTGCCAAATTTTGCCTTCCCCTGCCCTCACTGCTGACAATAACTACACACAGTAGCAGGTAAGGCTCAAGAGGTACTTGTCCAAGTTGAACTGACTTACCGCAAGTTAAGCAGAAAAACCAGCAAAAGCATCAGAGACTGGGACATTCTCTTGCTTCCAAGACAGGACAGATCATGCCTCTAGGAAAAGGGAGACAGGCAAGTGCTACTCCAACAATTAACTAATTAGCAAGCTAGTTCAGCAAATACCATCAACGTTTTGTGCACAGAGAAAAAAGACGTGTTTTTAATAGTTAAAATATCATAGAATCACAGAATGGTTTGGGTTGGAAGGCACCTTAAAGATCATCTAGTTCCAAACCCCTGCCATGGGCAGAGACACCTGCCACCAAACCAGGTTGCTCAAAGCCCCATCTAACCTGGCCTTGAACACTTCAGGGATGGGGCATCCACAACTTCTCTGGGCAACCTGTTCCAGTGCCTCACCACCCTCATAGTTAAGAACGTCTTCCTTACATCTCATCTAAATCTACCCTCTTTCAGTTTAAAGCCATTACCCCATGTCCTGTCACTACATGCACTTGTAAAGAGCCCCTCTCCAGCTTGCTTGTAGAGCCCCTGCAGGTACTGGAAGGCTGCTATAAGGTCTCCCCGGCGCCTTCTCTTCTCCAGGCTGAACAACCCCAACTCTCTCAGCCTGTCTTCATAGGAGAGGTGCTCCAGCCCTCTGATCATCTTCGTGGCCCTCCTCTGGACTCCCTCCAACAGGCCCATGTCCTTCTTCAGTTGGAGGCCCCAGAGCTGGACACAGTACTTCAGGTGGGGTCTCCCGAGAGCGGAGCAGGGGGAGAATCACCTCCCTCGACTGCTGGTCACGCTTCTTTTGATGCGGCCCAGGAGACGGTTGGCTTTCTGGGCTGCGAGTGCACGTTGCCGGGTCACGTTGAGTTTCTCATCAACCAACACCCCCAAGCCCTTCTCCTCAGGGCTGCTCTCAATCCATTCTCCACCCAGCCTGTAGTTGTGCTTGGGATTGCCCCACATCAATGGAAGCTACTGGCTGGTTACAGCCGTGAGCTTCATACAGCCTCACATACTTAGGGGTTTATCAGAATTAGTAGTTTCGGGTTCTTTCATCTCCTCCAAACACTTGGGAAAGCCATTTTCACCAAAGTCTTTGGCAATTTTCTCCCTAAGAATAAAAGCAACCACTGGCAACGACCAACAAGTAATCCAAGATTTGAGCAAGATTAAGCCAGCCATTTTCTGGCTACACAGACAAAATTCTGGAGCTGGGCTGCACTTGGTTCTTTCTCTCCCACAAGCAACGGTGCACACTTTTGCTAACACATACTTGTCATAAATAACGCAGTCTCCTGACCAAAGGCCCCAAGCGCTCTCACACCTATAATATTAGGAAAACTGGCCAAAGACCACAGACTCGCAGATTTAGGTTTCAACTCCACCAATGGCAGAAAAGGAATAAACCATCCTCTCCTCTATGATATAGTCATCACACCAATACCGCAAGGTAAAAAAAAAGACCCTCACGCCCACCCCAAATCAAATCAAGAAGCACTCATGCTTTTAGGCTCTAGGCTTAAGCAATGGCATAAGAAAAACCAGAACAGGTGGAGGGAAAAAAAAGGGCCAGGGAGCAGCACAAAGGGTCAGAGAGAGTCAGAGATGAACAGGAAGGAGGACAGGCACCGTGAGATACAGAATGAAACAAACCAGTGACAGTCAGCAAGACAAAGGGATAGAGACAGAAAGAGAAGGAAAGAGAGAGCTAGGAAGGCACGGACACAGAGTGGCACATACAGGAGCAGAGAGGAAGAGAACACCAGGGAACAGGCCAGAGCACTTGTGGGGAAAAGAGAGAGAGAGATGCAAATCACAACAAAGAGATGGAAAAGGAAAAAACAGCGATGGGTGCAGGACAGAGACAAGGGGATGGGAAAAAACAAAGAGGGAGAGGGAGCAGGACGCAAGAATAGGGAGAAGAGGAGACATATAGGGAAGCAAAAAAATTTGTTGCAGCGTGGGAAAGAGAAGGGGCCAGGGGAGAGGCAGGGGTGCACAAGAGGGAGACAGGGTCCCAAGGGCCCAGGACTCACCACAGCTCTTGCTCTCAGCGCTGCCAGAAGAATTTGCCAGTTCAGGCACTTCTTTCTCTTCCCTCCTCCCTTCCTCTTCTGTCACTCCGGTTGCTTGGCTGTCCTCCACCTAAGAAAATACATGAGTGTCCTACAGCTCTTATAAGACGAGGCTTCCTAGACACATGGCCTCGCTGCGCTCACGCACTACGCGGCCATACCTCGCTTTGGGTTATGCATACAGACCCTGCGGTGCACGCTGGAGGCCTGGCATGCTGCAGACTACGAGGAGGGATCTTCCTCACCCAGAGAGGCAGGCTCTCTCTTGCCTGCAGTGGGAGGCAGCTGCCGGCCAGCCTTCCATTTCTTCTTCTTTACCCTTCTCTGGCCTCTCCAGCTTCAGCAGCTCCTGTCCACAGCCAGCAAGCACTCCGCCCGTCCCTTTTCGCCCCCACACCGCGAGGAGAGCCAGGCCAGGCACAGACAACCCACGCAAGCCTGAGGCGGGTGCCATCACCGGCAGCCCCAGGGGAGGAAGGGACAACCGTGTCCTCAGTGCAGCCTCTGGGAGAGAGAAAGAAGCAGCAGCAGCCACCGTTATTACCGCAGATCGCCCCTGGCTGAAGCCTCTCCTTCTGCAGGGGCTTCTGGAGACGCCGCCCCTTCCCCGCACCACTGCTAACGGCACCCACATTAAGGGATAGTCCAGCGCATTCCAAGGGCCAGCTCACTGCCTTCCCAACAGGGCTTGGGGGCAGCCTGGGGCTACGGGACAGGCTTCAGGGGAGGTGCTGGAAGCTTGGAAGCTGACCATCCCGCCACCCCAAGCAGCCAGGAGACAGCCCCGCACCCACCAAAGGGGCTCGCTCACCTCACCAGTGGCCCCGGCCCTCATTCGCCACTGGGGCCTGCGACCAGAGCACCGCCACGCTGCTCCCAGGCACAGCGCATGCACTGCCACCGAGAGCACGCCAGAGGGTCCACGGCCCCATACAGCGGCGAGCACGGTATAGCGCACTAGCGCAGCAGTCCCGACTGTTAATTTAATTTTTGTCACACTGTTACCCCACAAGCGTGAGGTCGCTTCCCAGCGGGCGAGACACCAATATACACCCAGGGCAGAGGTATTTTTATTTCATGTCTGTGCAGAGATGGGTGCTAGGTGGTAGCTCCACAAAGCTAGCACAGAGTTCGGTCATACAAGTACAGTATTTAGACAGTCTAGCTATGCATAAGTAATCACACCAAGCAGTTTTCTATCGGTTTACATTTCTCTTATTTCAACTTCAAGCTACAGAGCTACTTTAACATGCTGCGCATGCTGAGCGGTGAGGATTGCTGACGCAATGAGGTCCTCGGGAGGATCTGAACAGAGTAGAGATGTCCTCAGGGGACCGGGGACCGAACAGAGGCATCCGACATGGCGGAGGGAAGGCAAGAGTGCTCTGAGGGAAAATGAAAACCTGAGGAAGCGTTGTCTCTGAATAAGAAAGATACAAAGCCCGCTGCAGAATTTCATTTAAGTCTTCATTTAAGCACATACCTCCTAAGCATCACTCTAATGCTTCTTCATCAAGAACATACAGTATCGCAAAACAAGCCTAGCCAATTACAACAACAACACAGTTCTCAAATACAACCAAATCCCGACTTCCATCAGGCCCCTAGCCCATCGGTCCGCTTGTGTAGAGCTGTCAGTGAGCCTACTCACACAAGTACTCTGAGGGGGAAGTCAACAGCCCACCGATGCAAGGAGACGTCTGCCAGGGACCACACTGAATTTATAAGAGGCCAGGTGCCTTGCTTCAAGAACTTAATTTCTGAAGCAAAATCCAATGACAATCCCTCAGATGGTGCCCAAGAAGTCATCACCTCAGTGATCCTCCCGTTGGCTACTATTTGTATTGGATAAACAGACCTTTATCCTCGGGTCTAACAAGTTGAGAAGCAATCAGCAGTGATTCATGGTTTCAAGGCAAGGGGCCCTCCCAGCCAGGCTGGCTCTTGCTAGCATTCCTTTGGCAGCAGTACTGTAGACGCTTTCAACTAGGTGAAAGACAGAGAGCGCAAAGCTTTAACCCAAACAAAACCCCTCCTGAACATATTCCCCCCACGCCCTGTCATTAAAATAGTTGACACAGCTGCTATGTAACTGTCCATGCAGTCAGTTACACTGCCTATGGGTGGCTTGAGACACAAGGTCTCTGAACAACTACTTTTCTCCCTGCACCTTTGACCTATCGGCACTTTTTGTCGCTCCAACAACTCCCTGTCAAATCCTCCTGTGAAGGTACAATATCAACACCTTGGGAGAGCACAGGGCCCGTAGCAGGTACAGTTGGGAACGTATTGTAGAAGTGACAGGGGAATAGCAAGAGAGACAGAAGACAAGGCAAAACTAACCCTGGCTCAAGAAAACAATAGAATAGCCTCCATTGAGGATATCTCCTGTGTTCAAAAACTCTCAGCTCCCTCTCATCAGTGGAGTCCTTGCCCTCAGCCAAAGGGCACACAAAGAAAAACCCTACCAAAGTCTTTGTTGACTGGGAACCAGAGAACACCACCACTTGATACACAAGCTGTTAAGCACCAGCTCAGGAGCAGCTGTTTAGCTCACCAATGAGCCCTCCAAAGAGAGAGTGCTGCAGCCAGCCTCCTCTTCCCCACCACCCCACCCCATCACTGCCAGGCCCACCTAAACCATTCACTGGAGGAGCCACAGCTGGGCACCGAGCTGGAGAAAGGTTGGGAAAGAGTTCTCTTTCCTGCCCCTGCCCACAGGAGCTGGCAGAATTCAACTACAGAGAGGGCAGGGAGGGGGAAGTGGGACAGGTTTGCTCAGAAGCTGGAGACAAACCTTTGCTGTAAGTGGTCCTAACTATCACATACCAAACAGAGGGGGGAAGTACTCAAAATCAGTGTCCTGCACAAAACAAGCAGCTTAGTGGGGGTTTATTTGTTTGATTGGTTGCGGTTTTTTGGGGGTAGGAATCAAGTTGCCCAGGATTTATGCTTTGCTGATGTGTGCGTTAGCTAGAGTCTCCTCTGGGGTGTAATCACAGTCAACTTCACAATTCGCTTGTCAAACTTGCAAAAATGCTTCCTTTTGTATGGAGGAGTAAACAGGTCAATATTCTGCCAAATTTTGCCCTTCCCCTGCCCTCACTGCTGACAATAACTACACACAGTAGCAGGTAAGGCTCAAGAGGTACTTGTCCAAGTTGAACTGACTTACCGCAAGTTAAGCAGAAAAACCAGCAAAAGCATCAGAGACTGGGACATTCTCTTGCTTCCAAGACAGGACAGATCATGCCTCTAGGAAAAGGGAGACAGGCAAGTGCTACTCCAACAATTAACTAATTAGCAAGCTAGTTCAGCAAATACCATCAACGTTTTGTGCACAGAGAAAAAAGACGTGTTTTTTAATAGTTAAAATATCATAGAATCACAGAATGGTTTGGGTTGGAAGGCACCTTAAAGATCATCTAGTTCCAAACCCCTGCCATGGGCAGAGACACCTGCCACCAAACCAGGTTGCTCAAAGCCCCATCTAACCTGGCCTTGAACACTTCAGGGATGGGGCATCCACAACTTCTCTGGGCAACCTGTTCCAGTGCCTCACCACCCTCATAGTTAAGAACGTCTTCCTTACATCTCATCTAAATCTACCCTCTTTCAGTTTAAAGCCATTACCCCATGTCCTGTCACTACATGCACTTGTAAAGAGCCCCTCTCCAGCTTGCTTGTAGAGCCCCTGCAGGTACTGGAAGGCTGCTATAAGGTCTCCCCGGCGCCTTCTCTTCTCCAGGCTGAACAACCCCAACTCTCTCAGCCTGTCTTCATAGGAGAGGTGCTCCAGCCCTCTGATCATCTTCGTGGCCCTCCTCTGGACTCCCTCCAACAGGCCCATGTCCTTCTTCAGTTGGAGGCCCCAGAGCTGGACACAGTACTTCAGGTGGGGTCTCCCGAGAGCGGAGCAGAGAGAATCACCTCCCTCGACTGCTGGTCACGCTTCTTTTGATGCGGCCCAGGAGACGGTTGGCTTTCTGGGCTGCGAGTGCACGTTGCCGGGTCACGTTGAGTTTCTCATCAACCAACACCCCCAAGCCCTTCTCCTCAGGGCTGCTCTCAATCCATTCTCCACCCAGCCTGTAGTTGTGCTTGGGATTGCCCCACATCAATGGAAGCTACTGGCTGGTTACAGCCGTGAGCTTCATACAGCCTCACATACTTAGGGGTTTATCAGAATTAGTAGTTTCGGGTTCTTTCATCTCCTCCAAACACTTGGGAAAGCCATTTTTCACCAAAGTCTTTGGCAATTTTCTCCTAAGAATAAAAGCAACCACTGGCAACGACCAACAAGTAATCCAAGATTTGAGCAAGATTAAGCCAGCCATTTTCTGGCTACACAGACAAAATTCTGGAGCTGGGCTGCACTTGGTTCTTTCTCTCCACAAGCAACGGTGCACACTTTTGCTAACACATACTTGTCATAAATAACGCAGTCTCTGACCAAAGGCCCCAAGCGCTCTCACACCTATAATATTAGGAAAACTGGCCAAAGACCACAGACTCGCAGATTTAGGTTTCAACTCCACCAATGGCAGAAAAAGGAATAAACCATCCTCTCCTCTATGATATAGTCATCACACCAATACCGCAAGGTAAAAAAAAAAAGACCCTCACGCCCACCCCAAATCAAATCAAGAAGCACTCATGCTTTTAGGCTCTAGGCTTAAGCAATGGCATAAGAAAAACCAGAACAGGTGGAGGGAAAAAAAAGGGCCAGGGAGCAGCACAAAGGGTCAGAGAGAGTCAGAGATGAACAGGAAGGAGGACAGGCACCGTGAGATACAGAATGAAACAAACCAGTGACAGTCAGCAAGACAAAGGGATAGAGACAGAAAGAGAAGGAAAGAGAGAGCTAGGAAGGCACGGACACAGAGTGGCACATACAGGAGCAGAGAGGAAGAGAACACCAGGGAACAGGCCAGAGCACTTGTGGGGAAAAGAGAGAGAGATGCAAATCACAACAAAGAGATGGAAAAGGAAAAAACAGCGATGGGTGCAGGACAGAGACAAGGGGATGGGAAAAAACAAAGAGGGAGAGGGAGCAGGACGCAAGAATAGGGAGAAGAGGAGACATATAGGGAAGCAAAAATAATTTGTTGCAGCGTGGGAAAGAGAAGGGGCCAGGGGAGAGGCAGGGGTGCACAAGAGGGGAGACAGGGTCCCAAGGGCCCAGGACTCACCACAGCTCTTGCTCTCAGCGCTGCCAGAAGAATTTGCCAGTTCAGGCACTTCTTTCTCTTCCCTCCTCCCTTCCTCTTCTGTCACTCCGGTTGCTTGGCTGTCCTCCACCTAAGAAAATACATGAGTGTCCTACAGCTCTTATAAGACGAGGCTTCCTAGACACATAGCCTCGCTCGCTCACGCACTACGCGGCCATACCTCGCTTTGGGTTATGCATACAGACCCTGCGGTGCACGCTGGAGGCCTGGCATGCTGCAGACTACGAGGAGGGATCTTCCTCACCCAGAGAGGCAGGCTCTCTCTTGCCTGCAGTGGGAGGCAGCTGCCGGCCGGCCTTCCATTTCTTCTTCTTTACCCTTCTCTGGCCTCTCCAGCTTCAGCAGCTCCTGTCCACAGCCAGCAAGCACTCCGCCCGTCCCTTTTCGCCCCCACACCGCGAGGAGAGCCAGGCCAGGCACAGACAACCCACGCAAGCCTGAGGCGGGTGCCATCACCGGCAGCCCCAGGGGAGGAAGGGACAACCGTGTCCTCAGTGCAGCCTCTGGGAGAGAGAAAGAAGCAGCAGCAGCCACCGTTATTACCGCAGATCGCCCCTGGCTGAAGCCTCTCCTTCTGCAGGGGCTTCTGGAGACGCCGCCCCTTGGGGCCACCACTGCTAACGGCACCCACATTAAGGGATAGTCCAGCGCATTCAAGGGCCAGCTCACTGCCTTCCCAACAGGGCTTGGGGGCAGCCTGGGGCTACGGGACAGGCTTCAGGGGAGGTGCTGGAAGCTTGGAAGCTGACCATCCCGCCACCCCCAAGCAGCCAGGAGACAGCCCCGCACCCACCAAAGGGGCTCGCTCACCTCACCAGTGGCCCCGGCCCTCATTCGCCACTGGGGCCTGCGACCAGAGCACCGCCACGCTGCTCCCAGGCACAGCGCATGCACTGCCACCGAGAGCACGCCAGAGGGTCCACGGCCCCATACAGCGGCGAGCACGGTATAGCGCACTAGCGCAGCAGTCCCGACTGTTAATTTAATTTTTGTCACACTGTTACCCCACAAGCGTGAGGTCGCTTCCCAGCGGGCGAGACACCAATATACACCCAGGGCAGAGGTATTTTTATTTCATGTCTGTGCAGAGATGGGTGCTAGGTGGTAGCTCCACAAAGCTAGCACAGAGTTCGGTCATACAAGTACAGTATTTAGACAGTCTAGCTATGCATAAGTAATCAC
The DNA here is from genome assembly GCF_034638445.1 of Ciconia boyciana. Classification (NCBI taxonomy): domain Eukaryota; kingdom Metazoa; phylum Chordata; class Aves; order Ciconiiformes; family Ciconiidae; genus Ciconia; species Ciconia boyciana. Next base: position 17,820 of record NW_027328497.1, read on the forward strand.
ACAAAGCAGTTTTCTATCGGTTTACATTTCTCTTATTTCAACTTCCAAGCTACAGAGCTACTTTAACATGCTGCGCATGCTGAGCGGTGAGGATTGCTGGACACAATGAGGTCCTCGGGAGGGGATCTGAACAGAGTAGAGATGTCCTCAGGGGACCGGGGACCGAACAGAGGCATCCGACATGGTGGAGGGAAGGCAAGAGTGCTCTGAGGGAAAATGAAAACCTGAGGAAGCGTTGTCTCTGAAGAAGAAAGATACAAAGCCCGCTGCAGAACTAAAGGATGGCCATGGACCACAAGGGCGCTGGCAGGAAGCGTCAAGACAGAAACAGAGGGGTGCCGAGATGGCCAGAGAGACAGAAGGCGGCTTGAGGGCACAAAGGTACTGGGGAGGGGATTTGAACAGAGTACGGAGGTGACGAGGGAGACGCCGACCCACTGGAGGCAAGCGAGATGGAGGAGAGGACAAAGAGACTGCTCTGAGGAAGAGGGAGGAGATGTTCTTACAAACCAAGAGGGGTACAAGTTACGCTTCAGAAATAACAGCATGCCGAGGAGACCCTCTAATGCCTCAGGATGAATGGAGAGAAGAGAAAAAAATAAAAGACAGAAAGAAAATTTAAGAAGCAACAGGGTGTGTGACAAGACAGACAGAATTAAAAATCCAGGGACAGACAGCTCGATAACAGTCGACACAGAAAGAACATGGAAAAAGCAAAAGGGTACAAGGCAGAGGAGAAAAAATTTAAAAATAGGGAGAGCAAACTAGATAAAAGCAGGCATAGAGAAAAACTGAAAAACAAAGGCCTTAAAGGAAGAAAACAATAAAATAGAGGGACAGCAAACTAAATAAACAAAGACACAGAAACAACATTTAAAAAGCAACAGGGTGTCGTGGTTTAGCCCCAGCCGGCAGCCAAGCACCACGCAGCCTCTCGCTCACTCCCTCCCGGTGGGATGGGGGAGAGAATTGGAAGAGCACAAGAAAACTGGTGGGTTCAGATAAGAACAGTTTCATAATTGGAACATAATAATAGTAATAATAATAATAATGAATTGTAATGAGGAGGAAAACCACAATAGAGAGAGGAACAAAACCCCAGGGAGGGAAAATAAAAAAGATACAACTGCTCACCACCCGCCGACCAACACCCAAGCCAGTCCCTGAGCAGCGACCGCTACCCCCCGGCCAACTCCCCCCAGTTTCTATACCAGGCACGACATCCTATGGTATGGAATAGCCCTTTGGTCAGTTTGCATCCACTGTCCTGGCTGTGCCCCCTCCCATTTCTTGTGCACCTGCCAGAGCATGGGAAGCTGAAAAAGTCCTTCACTGGTGTAAACACCGCTTAGCAACAGCCAAAACATCAGCGTGTTAGCAATCTTATTCTCATCCTAAAATCCAAAACACAGCACTATAGCAGCTACCTGTAAGAAAATTAACTCTATCCCAGCCAAAACCAGGACACAGGCTATGGCACAGGCTAGCATGAAAGACAAAATAAAGACAGTGAACTGGATACAAGTAGATAGAGAAAAAAATCCAAAAGCAACGTGACACAGGAAAGCCTGGAAATAATAAAAAAATAGGGTTAGACATCTGGGTAACAGTCGACAGAAAAAAATTTTTAAAGTCACAATATACAGCATAGGAAAAAAATAAACGAGAGAGAAAAAAATACATTAAAGTGAACACAGAAAGAAAAATTGAAAAGCTTTTTCAATTCAAAAGACATTAAGAGAGAAAAAAAATTAAAAATAGCAAAAAACCTAAGTAGATGGCAACATAGAAAGAAAATTTTAAAGGCAACTGGGCACAGCGCAGACTAGAACTAATTAAAAAATGAGGACAGCAAACCAGATAAAGATAGACGAGGAAAGACCATTTAAAAGCAACAGGGTACAGGACAGACAGCAAACAATTAAACAGGGAGAGACATCTTGACAAAAGTAGACACAGAATGAAAATTTTAAAAGCAACAGGATACAGGAAAAAATTAAAAAAAAGAGAGACAGAAAACAAGGTAAGAGTACACCTAGAAACAACATTTCAAAAAGAGAAGAATTATGAGAGTAAAAAAAAAAGAAAAATAGGGACAGTTTACTAGAAAAAAGTAGACGGGGTGCAGAGCAGAGGGAGCCACTGAAAAGAGAGACAGGTCACTGCGCAGAGGGAGACCTCGAAATGCCATTTTCCCCAGCAATGCGGAAGAAGGCAGTGCCGGAAGAGTGAAATAAGAGCAGGTGGGGAGCTGGAAAGGGAGAGGCATAGAAAGGAAACGTAGAAGGTGACGGTGTGGAGGGCAGCGCTAGCAGAAGGGCAAAAAGCTTTGGGGAGCCAAACAGCCTGAAAGGGAAACAGAGGCAGGTACAGGCAAGGAGGCAGGCAGAGGTCTGGAGAAGCACGGCAGAGAGGGGCCCGGAGGCACGTGAGGGATGCGCGACTCACCGCAGCTCCTGCCACCGCCGGGAGACCTTCAGCACCCCGGGGCTTCTCTCTCGGCCCCTGCCCCTTCCTCCTCCACAGTGCCGGCTGCCTCGCCCGCCCAGGTGCCCCGATGCTCCTCTCCCAAGAGGCTTCCCAGAGACACGGTGGCTCACGTGTGCGGCCCATGGGGCACCGAGCTCCCGGCACCACGCGCTGGTGGTGCGCTCTGTCGGGGACAGCTGGGAGGGATCCTTCCCGGCTGCGGGGACCGGCTGCTCCTTGCTGGAGGCAGCTGCCTGGGGAAGCCCCTTCCTTTCACTCCTCAGCCAGCTCCCACAGGCAGGCATGCCTAGGCAGCCCCCTCCCCACATAGAGCCCCTCGGCACAGCAGGGCCAGCCCCATCCTCAGCCCTTTTAAACCCTGGGCCCAGCCCCATCCTCACCTCATGGGTCCCACCTGTGCTGCCCCGGGCCACAGCTGGAGCCCATCGGGAACAGGGGGCCAATTACCCCAACCCTCACAAGCCAGACACAGCCAGCAACCTGGCACCGGCACGGGCAGACACCACCACCGAGCTGGCGCTGCCATGGGCAGATGCTGCCACCAAGCTGGCACCGGCCTGGCAGACTTTATTGTACAGCCCAAAGCCGAGGTTGGCCTCTAAACAAGAAAACATGTGAAAGCACCCTTACAGGATGCCGGTCCGGTGGTGACCATGATAGCTCTCACAGCCTCCCACGTAACAGACAGCTCCCCTGTCCGGGACCATGTTTGGCATGTCCCAGGCCCTCCCCGCACCCATGCTGAAAATCAAACAGAACAATTAAGGACTCTGCTTCATCGCCTCAGTCTCCAAAAGAAGCTTCCTTCCTCTGCTGATGGTCGACACGGATATCCTCGTGCTGTTCCTTGAATGTGGCCTGGCCTTGGGTGCCTGTACCACCAAAGGAAGCGAAAAAGATCATGCTCTTGTAACGTGCTCCATCGTCCTCTTGTTCTTCAAGAAAACAAAAGAAAGCTACCTTCCCCATTGCTACGTAACAGAAGTTTGTGCAAGGGACAGCTGAGCCCATCCCCAGAAACTGAAAACTCTGCTATGACCCTGCTTTGCCTTTTGGC